>NC_040232.1:21242363-21542363 GCF_001444195.1 Xiphophorus couchianus
TACCATTGTACAGTTCAAAACAAGTACTGTGAATCTGTAGAGGCCGAAATAAAAGAGCTTTATGTCCAGTATGTTGTGCCACAAGATTCTGGGAGATTTTAGCAGGTTCTAGGCGTTTTCTTTGGAAGAAACATGTTTCTTTACATTTATACTTTTTGCTTCAGACGTACAAAGAATAAAGAAGACTGTTGCCACATGTGGAGAACAACCAGTGACAGAAATTGAAAAAAACATTTTTACACAAACAATGGGGTCAGCTAAAATGTATGCATTAGATATGCCAATGTAGCTAAGTTGATCAGATTGATCAGATTGGTTGATCAGATTCACTACAGATTATTAATGATAGTTGGTATTTGCCTTAGTTGGTTAGCAGTAAATATCTAATGATGGTTCATAAAAGTATTCATTTAGGGATCTGCAAACGTTTCGCGATTAGTTCAGAGCAAGTGTCTGGTTGCTCTGAACTGATTAATGTAGGAAAATATAAAATCAAGGTGATTCATTCATATAGTGAGATTGAAAATCAGTAACATGGTTGTTTTTCAGTTGAACATAAGTGGCATCAATGAAATGATTTATCCTGGTTTCTTTTTTTTTACATCACTAAAACCTTGCATTTTAACATAGATATGAGTGCCTCTAATGTCCTCACATCTCAAGTGTCTTAAGTGCTGTTAGAACCTTAGTCTGGAGACTGAGAGTTACACAAGGCATAAGGGCTTGTTGTGCAGAGATAAATACAGAAAGCATAGGGAAACATGAGAACAGAGACCTTCACTGTAAAAATATCCTCTTTGTTTCAAATGGACCTGAGAGTGATTAACATACTGAATAATGTTTGTGAAGAGCTCTAATGTCCTTAGGAGGTGGGAAGAAGGTCAACATGGGGAAAGATAGGTTGGTAATTATATCAAAATGGAAGCTGAAGAATTGAAGGAGTCTACAGATTTACCCCTAAGAAGAAAATATCAACCCTTTTACTCATTTCTGTTACATATTACAGCATATCCCACTGCTCAACCTAGTATGTAAACTCAATTATTCCTGCCTCAGTCAGACAAACAGCCAGATCAGCTGACATGGTGTTCACACCCTCCTTTGGTGCACTTCTTTTGCTATTTGTGGCTGAGATTAGCCTTTTATTTAATCTACTCCAGTCAGTGTCACCCTCATTAGATTATGATGGATATGTTGCTGTTTGTTTTGTTACCTAAATGGAAAATGAAAGATATTCCTCTGAAAGCTGGGAAGTTCCTCTCTCTTGATTTGATGAGGGATTTGGATAGACTGACAAATGAAATAACTAAAGTGCTTCAGGTGCCTGGGACAGACAGTGTCAGACCTAGATTTGCCAGAATGGGTTGGGTAGTTCAGCAACAACAAGTGGATGGCCTGAGGGTCATCCTAATCAATACGTATGATACACAGTAGAAACTATAGAAATTTGGCCAAAGATCTGTAGTCTACTGGCTAACAGCGTTTGGGCTTGTTGATGTAATCATCTGGCATCGAAACAGACCACAAGGAAGCTGGTCTGTTTCAAGAGCACAAAGGAAATGCTCAATAACAAGGTTGGTGCAAAAAAGTCAAATATCTGGACCTGGTTCAGGTTTAAGCTAGGCTGCCAACGTTAACACATGTGGTTCATCTAAAATGTTCAACATGTTAATATTTCCTAGTGCAGACCAATCACATTATCTATTTTGACCTAAAAGCCTCTCTCCCATGGAGGGTTACCTACTTCACAGCAGTGCGGTCATCTGTCTGTCTGTCCGTCCATCTGTCCGTCCGTCTGTCTATCTATTTATCTATATATGGACCATTCAATTAGTCATATGCTTAGCTGCTTAGCCACAAAACTCCTATGAAAACAGAAAATGGACTTAAATACTATTTATTTTAGAACTGGCAAAGAACCTCAGATACTGCATTTGGAAAAACAGTCCTGATAATTTTCCATGGACACAACAAACACAGCAAACAGCACTTGAGGAGGTTTATGTTCTAGGGAGGAAGCACTGACTTTCCCCCTAGCAGTACTATCAAGGTACTGTTAGTGGCTAAAGCCCCAACCTAGCGAATGTTTTGAGGAAAAGTGCTGCAGCTATGACCCAATGTGCACTCTGTGTTGGCATCTTAATGAGGCTTCTTCTTTTTAGTGTACACTGGCTGATGTATCTGTTTAAGAAAACAACAGTTTGCTTTCTGGAGATGTATGTAACAGCACTGCTTTTTTTGTCTCTGTCAGATTAAGTTAGGGAACTGTGAGAGTTATCAGCCTTGTCTTGCTTTTCTAGGAACTACCCAGTTCCTCTGCACTGCGGTCATGGACAGTGAAGTTAGGAGCATGACTCAGACTCTTCCCAGACTATATTCTGTCCTATTGTGTTTCATGTTTAACTAATATCAGACGCAACAAATATTCATCAGCTCCAGAGACATTAGCATGGTATGTCTCCTGTCACAACAGCATTCATCTCTCTGCCTATATGAAGCTCCTCTGTGAGCCCACGCCGCTCAACAGGCAGAGCTTCCTCAGGGCATTTGTTCTTGCTCCACAACAGCCTCATCTACATCAAAATGCTTGTTCATGCATTACTATTTACTAAAGGTATTAAACTGGTCTCTGCTTCATTAGGTTTCATCCAGAGAGAAAAGTATCTTGTCAGCTTCTTATACAGTACATGTCCACTGGAGGCCTTTAGCAGTTATCAAATCAGTGCTAAAAAAAGAATAATCTGGACAAGTCACTACTGTATTTGCAGGATGTGGGTTTACCTAAGGTTTCATATTGAACCCTGTCTTCTTTCATTTCTACATGTTCTAGCTCAGATTATAACAAGTTATATGATTAGTTGCCATAATGGTACATAGCTCTATATTACAAAGTAACCAGGTGCCTATGTACTCATTCACATGTTGAGCAGATCCACAGATCATGGGGTTTTGTGTCTTCTGCATCATAACTGTGCATTACTTTGTGTTGGTCTGCTGCTTATCCTTATGTAATTCATTGTAGTTTGGTTAAACATCTCTTCTCAATATGCGTCCTGATGAAACAAGAGGTTAGTGGTGTGTGTTGTTGCAGAGGCTCAATGCTCAGTGGAAAAGGGTTTTGTGGTTGTATGCAAGAGTGAGACAATACATGTGTCACATTTACCTCTTGCACTGGATAACAGAGGGGTTAGAGTAACTTTATCGATTATCCTGCTGAGAAAAGGCGGTGCGTATGTGTGGGGGAAGAGCAACAGAGGGCATCTCTCACAAGAAAACAGAGATAGTTGTGTAGTTGAATGCTATGCTCAGGTTACTCCTTGAACTGCATTCCTACATAATAGCTCAATTTGCAGATAACACAATGGTGAAACAATATGGAGCCCCGCTATCACCAAGGTACAGCAGCCTGATGAAAAGGTGCCTGAATGATCAGTTCTCACCTAAAAGACATGAAAATGATTCTAGATTTCAGGAGATCCCATGAGGACTGTACCACTGCACCGGGGGGCAGGGTTACCAGTTTCAGGAACAGAGGGTGTAGCAGTAGGTCACAATAAAAAAAAAAAAAAAAACTTAACACCTCAATCTGCAAACTCAAATTCACAGAAGCCTGGAAACAGAAGCACAGAAAAACAAAAGAAAATCAGGAAGAATCTCTAGAGTCCCTAAGCTCATCCTCGTGAAAACTTTTCAGGATTTGCTGTCCTTGCAATGCAACAAACATCCTAAAAAATTCATCCTCTCCCTGTCACACTCAGTTTCCTCGTACCTTCCAGGTAGAGCTTCAGACATGAACGCATGCGCTTTCAGAATGAAAAATATTTATATGCATACAGTTCAGTGACGTGTCATCACTGAACTAGACACATTAAACATTTATGTATTAATGTTCTAACTGAAGAACAGGCATCATGTACTCAACAATGGGACAACTGTGTAAGGTATTAGTCGGCTTTAAATTTGATGATATTTAATGCCCTTCAACAACTCACTGAGGTAATAAATTTGATAATGATGCAATGTGTTGGTGCAAAAATTCATTTTTGTTTACTTTAAACGGCAGACAGGAAGCAGAGCCTGGGTGCAACGGTTCATATATTTCCTGTTTTTTTTTCAGGCACTGAATGTGTCATTGTGCATTAACAGAGCTTTTAAACTGTGTAATAGCACAACAAAAATCTCCGGTGTGCTCAAGCAAAATGATAAACATTTATTTACATTTTACTGACACACTAGAAACACTTTTTTACTGTAACACATAACATGACTCTTTTTCTAATATCAGTGAAATGATAGGACATCATTGCCTCCAGCTTAATGCAAAAACACAGAGGTTGTTACTTCTGGCCTAAAAATGCAACAATGCAGATCGTTATTCAATCATTTTTATTGTAACAAAGTATTGCAGAAGCCTGGTGAAGTTATAGAGTCAGATTTAAAATCAATGTGAAGCCTATTATCACATCAGCTAACTTCTATCTTATAACCATTACTGGAATAAAATGCTTTAAGCTTTCCATGAGTTTGTAGTGAAAGTGTAAAATCCTGTTTGTCTGTCATAGGTGCACAAATTATAATTTGAATGCCACTATTGTTTTCTTAACGTCAAATATGTTAAACAACTTTCAAGAATTTACCTCTAAACACGTAGATATGTCAGGTAACAGTAAAAGAAAAAAAAAGCAAAATGGTCACTATTATAGGCATCAATACAGAGAGATTAACAAACTAACTGATGCATTGTGGGAAGAGCATCAGAAGACTTCTAGCTAAACTGCAAAAGCAACAGAAAGAAAATAGTTTTTTTTTTTACAATTTCTCTCCTCCAGAAATGCAACTATGAGAAACAGCTTTGTAAAATCCCATAGTGTATGGTAAGCAGCTCCCTGATAGGGAGTTTATCTGTTTTGGTGGTGTCTGCAGTGGTAATTTGTCCTCAGAAACAAACAGAATGTCTCTAAACTCTGTTACATTGCAGAAAATTTGACCCTTCAACTGCAAAAGAAAATGAGCAATTTTGACTAATTTTCTTTGGTTTTGAACAAGAGTTGTGATACAGCCCAGCTACTTCCATTTGTATTTTTGTCTCACTGCATAATTTAATTACTCCCAACATTTATTTGTTCATTGTATTTTCTGTGCATTAAATCATATGAATTTAGATTTTTTGAGCATTGACTTATTTCTGTCTTTAATCTTAATTATGGCAGGAATGGTCCTCCGTACTGAAACATTTGCCCCTGTTCTTTACTTCCACTAGCTGTCCTCTGTACTTAAAAGAAAATCAAAGCCAGTAAACATCAGACCAAAGACAAAACAGATGGTAGTTCTAACAATTTTGTTCACCTTTGTTTCCAGACAAAAACCCTCCTCTCTTTTTTCTCCCTCTTGGATTTTATTTTTGAGGATGGTTTATGTCATCCAACATCAGCATGAATAATTTAGACGGTATAAAATTTTCAGCCCCCTCCCGTACAATGGTAACAGGAAAAGCCACTCTGTGCCCGGAATGCAAAGTTACAGTTTATTTATGAGAAGATGCCAAGAACAACTGAGTCAGACTGGAAACTGGACAGAGAAGCACAACCTTCAAGTCTTTGGGTCATGAGGAAGGTCAGCATGATCCCAGTAAAGACTTGGAGGTGACAAAGAGACCACCAGAGATTATTTAGGTTGGCACTTGGGAATACAAGCTGGTGTTTAAATGAAATAAAAAGGAAGTTAAAGGCAAAAATCAGTCCATGTACTCCAAAAATACCCTCCCCCCCTTCTTTATGAAAAGGCTGGCGGTATTCTAAGAGGGCAGACAGACAGCAAGCTTTTTCCATTTTTATCCTTGTGAAGCCTTCAAGAAGAAATCCATTGTTCTCTACCTTTGCTTATACTTGTCATTCCTGCCCTATAGCAGAAGATGACCACACTGTAACAGGGCTGATAGCATCTGTAACAGTAATTGCCTCTGTCATGGAAGACGTAGAAGGGACGTGTTTCTGCCTGGGGCTGGAGCAACCACAGAGCGCCAGCTACTACAGAACAACAAAATCAAAGTAAGCACTATCAGATCATTTTATAATCATACACCATACAGGAGCATGCAAATGTGTTTATTCTGTCAAAAAATCTCAGTCAGTATGCCATTGAATTATTACACCAACTTACATCAATGATGTTTTATATTCAGTTCAAGGGACAGGCATACCTATGTTCAGCCACTGCACTTCTTTGATTGCTCCCTTCATGTAGGCATCTAGATGTGGTGTTGATGACGTTTTGAAGGTCAAAGTGTCATCAGAATGGGAAACAAAAATGACTGAAGTGATTTTGAACATGAGATGGTTGTTGGTGCCAGACATGCTGACCTTCTGATCAACTGGGAGTTTTACACACAACCTGCTCTGAGGTTTACAGAGAATGGTCTGAAAAGAGAAAATCAAATATCAGACGGATTCACACATACACATACATATCAACTTTTTGTGTCGAACAGAAATCTTTTTCTTGTCAAACATGGTTTGCCAACAGTAGTTAAACTTCTAACAAACCTTTAGCTCATGGCTTTTCCCACATATACCAGGTTCAGTGGAGGCATCACATTCTGCATATTTATTGACTTTGTTGCTGTCCGTCATATCAGTTCCACACTGTTCTTACTTACAGACACATTCACTAACAACTTTGATAGTCACATTCCATTATATTTTTCATTTACTTTGTGTTAAGGTCTCATTTTTTTGTTTTTATTAATTAGATGTTGCGGTCTTTTTCCTCACATCTCACAATCTATTGTCATTACTTCTGACATAAAAAACACACTGACATTACTTCTAAAGCTGAAGCCAAGCATGGTGTCTCATTTATCAAACACAGTTACATAAACAGTACTGGGATGTGTCAGGAAGTCAGACCCATCCAAACAGTTCAGCAAATAAACTTAACTCTTTTTTCTCTCTTTATTTTTTCTTGACTGGCCAATCAGGCATGAATCAAACTATATTGGTTGACGTTGGTTGTGAACTTCTGGTAAATTTATGCAAATTAGGACACAATCTAATCTGGCAACGCCTGCATCTAACTGGCTGAATATATTTAAGAATCAGACTGCATGTGGGCATCATTGCTGTTTGGGAGGACACCCTGGTGGCATTTTAAAACTGATTAGAAGCATCAGAAGTTCTTGATTGCACAAAGTTGACTGTGTGTGTCCCTGAAGGGACAACATTTGTCATCAACAGAGTTACGCTCCTTTGGAATGACTAGAAATCACCTATCCCTCCCTGTGTCTGCATGGCAAATCTGTGTTGTCAATGAAATATAGATGCCAGCAGGGTTTGAAGTTGGTTATGTGACATTTTTTCCTGCCGCCATTGTATCATCTTCCCATTGTGCTCAATTTCCTGGCATTTGACAAAGACCCGTCCTGCTGGAAAAGATCAATCCATATTTTTAATTAATTAGCAGTGGTATTAAATCTATTTGAGCCATTACATTACCACAGCATTTCTTCTGTGAACTTTCTGGAGTATGCCAGTGGAGTATATGTCTTATCAGGAGGTTTGACACATTTCCCCTTGATTGTGAACTTTCCCAGTATCCCCTCCAAAAGTTCCCTGAAACCCCATCCCCTCCCAAGGTAAATGGGTTTCGTTTCCTGCACAGGTTTCATGTTCTGCTCTAGTTTTTCATCTAAATCAGTGGTCACTTGATTTTTCCCTCTGCATGTCTTTGTCGGAATGGGGTTAGGGTATTTGGAATTTTCATCTGAGCTACTGTCATATCACTCACTGTCCTGTGAGGAATTCTAGTGTGTCTATACAGTGAAATAAAATAAGGATTAACTGAGAAGTCACTCACCTGCTGAAATACCAAAAGGAATTAAGAACACAAAATATTGACCCAAAACCTGGATAAGTCATAACTTCAGTTGGGAACTTTGTGAGAAACTTTCCTCAATATACAAATGGAGACAATAAAGAATTCTAGGTTGTTTCCAGATGAAAAACATTTGCTTCAGTTTCTTTCATACTTCTGCATATCTGCCTTTCCTTTCAGTGACGTAGGTTGAAACAATTTCAGAAAAATACAATCTGGTATCATGTAACTCTATCTGTGACTGTTGTGGAGAATTATCCTTTCTCCATGCTAAGTTCTTGATGTACGAGGTTGAAAAACAGTCAGTGAGTTGAATTCGTGAATTCCATTTATAAATACCAAAATACAGCTGGTCCATTTCTCATGCTACCTTTAGGAGTTAGCACGACAAAATGGCATCAAACAATAGTTTTCCATTCCTTTTGTTAGCCTCTAACTAAGCTACGCCCTAAAGAGGGCGTTCCGTAGTGTGTCATACCCTTTAATCTTAGCTTTGAGGGTGTTTCCTAACATGTCATTTCATTTAGCTTTAGATTTGCAACTAGCTAAAAGAGATAGAAGGAAAAGCACAGAATCATTTATTCTCAACACTGTGTAGAGGCCATATTTGGTCAGGTAACCCTGGCTGCCACAGACGGCTTTGGAAGGTGTCAGAAAAAGATGATCGTATTCATGCTACACGTATCACACAACATGTATAAAACACAACAGTTGAGGAATGACACAATCACAACAAAACATCATTTCATGCTGTTCCATGCTTTTTCCACTATGGAATATTCGCTCACCTCTCCATGCTGGATGCTTGGAACTGATAAACCAGTGGTCTAAACCACTTAGTGATTAATTGAGGACACTCAGAGAGAATTGAAATGTATTTCATAGACAGGCACATAATTGTGATTGCAAAAATTGATAAAATGAAAAGGTGATATAAAGACAAAATTAAAATACCCTGTCCAGACATAGTGGAGCACTGTGAAATCCATATGTTTGACCTCAAAACACACGCACTAATTACCATGTACACATACTGCTCAGATGTGACATATGATGTTATACAGTACCCCCTCCATTATTTCATGGTTATACCTGTGTAAAAGTCGTTTTCAATGTGCCAGCATACAGTACATAGCAATAGAGTTAAATAACTTTGGACAACTGTCAAACATCACTTTGACTTTTTATATGAAAACCAGATATTTTAAGCATGTCTTTCAGAGTGTAGGAATATGTGCTCTGTGACAGAATTATAACAGGATCATAGTGTGGTACACACATCTGAGTTATAGGACAGCATCCATATGGCCTTTTCCATGTATTGGTTCCAAATGATGTTCATTTAGTGTAATAGTTTTCAGGATGGATCTGGCTGGTGATTTAAATATCTGAAATGCTTTATTCGGACGACTCTGTGGTGTGAAATTAGGAAGACTGATTGGACCCCTCATGCATCATTTATGGAGATAATTAATTAGAGTGCATCTTCCCTCTACTGACCTTGTCTCAGAATAACTGATCGAAGTAAATAGTGGAATGATGCTGTATCCCCAAGGTGAAGGCATGAAACGGTGAATTCCAGGGAGCATGGAATGTGGATTGATTTGAAGTGCTGATGGTTGAGTAGAAAGGTTAATTCATTTCTGTCTGCTGTGTTTTATTTATTCTCTCTTTAGTACTATTCAGATACAGTACTACATGGACAACACATCTAATCCCCGCCTGTGTTGCACCCCAGATTGCATTTCAGTTCTGGGTAAATATTCAGAGGCTTCAGTGTTCAGACTTTGTTTTTCTGGAAGTTTCCCAATTAAACAAATGATCCCATTAACAGTTTGTTCAAACATTTACAGCTGCTGTTGAGAATACTTCTGACAGTGGCTCACATGAATTTACGCTGTGCTACAGTATATGCTCGTAAACATGTGATTTGCAGAAATTTTAGAACAAACTCGGCTCCTCCAAGCTGGTTGATATTTCAACTATCGTACTACGTCTTTCTATGTTGTGGCTTTCTCTAGGATACCAGAGGATAACTCATGAAAAGTTGCTCAGATTCTCTGAAGGGAGATGAGCAGTAGTCTGAGTTTGTGCTGTTTTAGTGAGCATCCTTTGCAGAGATAAAAAAAAAACAACTAAGTAACAAATCAGTAAGCCAACTGAACAGTTGCTTGGAGGTTTTGTTGGAAAATAAATTGTTCTGTTCTACATTGTAGATCTAAATTGTTCTATTATGTCAGCACCCTCCTTTACCTGTAGTCCAGCTAAAATGTTTAAATCAAATGTGTTGGTTAACCCAGTGTTAACCAATCTTGGTCCTGGCATGTTGCCCTGCTTGATCCTGATTTGATTCAGCTGATTGAAGTTCAGAAAACACTTGTAGATTGAAATCACCTGGACTGAAGCAAAGGACCTGATAAAACATTCAGTGTGCCTTGAGGACCAGGGTTGGGAAACACTGAGTTATTGATTGGTCCTAATATTCAGGAATATAAAACTTTTTGGCCTGCTGGCTGGACTTACAGAAATAATTGTGGCTCCTCCACAAAATATATATGTTGCTTAATTTAAGTGTTATCCGATGTTGACTGTGGCGAGACTCTGTTTGCTTGGCAGTTCAAACTATGGTTCAGTGGAGAACTTTTGAGAATTAAACGCACAAACTCTTGCGTGAAAATCCCATGCATCTCTAGAATAAATCAGCCCCCACTGCGAGCTTTCCTGGCATCCCAATGGGTTTCCAACAGCTGTAGACTGCCTGAATAGTATGAAAGCTGACGCAATATTGAATATCTCCAAATTGTCAGTGTTATATTTCATCCTTTTTCCATTTTCATCAAGCTATTCAAACAACTTAGATATAGCAAAAGATCCCTGACACCGTCTTTGCAGAACATCCTTTGGCGTTCTCTCTCATTTTAATCTCGTCTTTAATGTATTTTCACAGTGATAAGGGTTGAAAGCCTCTGAGGCGCTCGGCACCAGAAAAGATCTGGAGATAGAGATGAGCTAGCGGCCAGCCCTGATAAAAACCACAGTAGATCCAGCCGAATTTCCTGTGACTTCAGCTCTCACTTTAAATCTCAGTGGAACTGCTGTAGAGCTTCATTACTTTCTGCTAAAAACTAGTCTGACAAGAGCAACATTATCCAAGCATATAGCACATCTTAGACTGTTGTTTCTCTCACTTTCAATATTTATAATGTGTCTATTAATGTAAAATTCACACTAGACAATTTCAACAACCTCAGCGATCCAGACATACAAACAATTCATAGCATGCAATCCACAAATTAATCTATAGGTGAAAACTTGGAATGACACACGGAATAAGTACCACATCCTATATATGCAACATGCATTATATAGGGAAAGATCCATTCACCTGCAATGGCCTCCATGCATTTTCACTGCCTAAGACTCCACTGCTGAAGATAATTAATGTTGACATTTGTTTGAATAGGCAGAAAGATACTAGGAGAATGTGTAGTTTGGTCAGAGAAGGCCAATGCTGAACTCTCTGGATGTCATTAGAAACACCGTGTTTGGAGGAAGAATGGTTCTCCACATCACAACAAAAACACCAAGTCAAACGTGAAGCTTCCAGGAAGGAACATCAAGGTTTGAGCTGTCTGACATCACATGCATGCTGGGAGACTTCACATAGTTGAAGGAAAGATGAATGGAGAAATGTACTGGGAATTTTTCAACAAGTCCAAAAATGCAACCAGTGTGTATTTCCAAGCAAGACAATTATCTTGTCAATCAAGTCTTTGACTTTTCATTCAGACAGCTGTTAATGTTTTTATTTACTAATTGTAAAATTATTCCAATGAACTAATGGGAAAGCTCATGAAAATCCTCCATCATAAAGGGCTGCCATGATTTTCAGGCTAAACTAGTGGAGTTCAACAGATTGTTGTTCTTTCTGTTGACTGCTGTCCTCCTTGGTGTTCATGATGCAGTTTGTTCTCTAATAAACTCTAGCAAACCTTTAACTCGTCAAAAACATCTGCATTTTGATGTTTGGTTACACTGCTTACTTAGGAATATGAGAGTAAAGACGGTTAGATATGAATGCATGCCACGTCTTTGATTTCCATTTGCATCATTTTCCTTCCATTTCACAGGTCTGTAACAGTTTATGTCTGCCTATCAAATAAATCCCAGAAAAATGTATTGAGATTCATGAATATAATATGATAGAATGTTAAAGAATTCATCCTCAAATCAGCTCATTTTCTCACTAAAAGGTCATGAAATGTTGTTTGCACAGATTTCGATCATTCAAGAAATACTGTGAACATTAGGAGCTGTTGCTCTGAGTTTGACTCAGTGTTGGGCTGACTGTGTAAATCTGTCTAAACTGTACATAGAGTTAAATGATTCATCATCATTACTGCACAGAATCCTGTAAGACAATTATTATTCAGATCTTGTATCGCCAAATAACGTCAAGTTTCACCAGTTGAACTAGAACAAAATTAGAATATAAAAGCTTTTGAAGTCTTTGTGTCATTTTTGCTGCTCCCCAACAGCACCACAGGGAATATCACTCAGTGCACTATAACATGTCCTTTAGGAGCCTCAGCTTAGGGCGGCAGCAGCAAAAGTGATGAGTCAGGGTTGCTGGAAACTCAGAATGGGCGTTTTAAGGCTCTGCTTCAAAGCAAACAGGTTTCGCCAGAGAAAGAACTCTGCTACCTGAAAGCTCTGTGTCCAGCTCTTACTGTTGGTGCCACGATTAAACCTGCAATCTAAAATTACTGTTTGAAAATGAAGAAACTCTATCATTAGTTGTACATGCAAGAATAATTTAAAATCTCTTCAGGAAGCCAACAGAGAGAAACAGCGGTATACTAGAAAAACAAGATTTTCCCTGCATGTACTCAGAAATCTTGTTAATCTTTTTTCTCTCTCTTTCACTTAAAATCATCTTCCTGCAGATTTATCTACTCTTCTTTCCTGTTAAAAACCAGCTCATTTTGTTACTCTTCCTGCTCCCCTCATTAACCCTCCGCTACATGGAACGATGGCCTCCAGACTGTCAGGTTATTTTTGTTTGTCATTATACCATTCCTCAGCCGTATCCATCGGTGACCTGTCTTGCTTCTTTTCCACACATCGATCTAAGCCTTACCCTTTTGCTCTGTTTGCCTGCCTCCTTCACAACCTGTGCTGACTTTGACCCTGAAAATTTGAGCTTTATTCTCTCTGGATTCATTCTTCTGTCTCATCCTTGGGCGAGTCGCCCCCAACCCAAGAAAAGATTTCACCTTCTTTTGTTTCCACCTTAAAATGCAGGGAGTAATACACTTGGTACACTGACTGGAATCACCAGGCGATGACATGACTTTTTAATATCTTAGCTTACAGCTTCCACACATAAAACATGAGGAGGAGGGACTTAGATAAATATGCTGAAGTAAAACTTACAGTTTTCTGGGGAAATTGGGCCGCAGTTTTACAAACCAGTACCAAATATTAAGAATTCAATTACATCATATCTAGTTTAGCTTAGTTTATTAATTAATTATAAATAAATAGCCTTAAAGAAAAGAAACAAACATCAAACCTATCTTAATGTCCATTAATGTGTAAATTGGAAACATTCTTAGCACTACCACAAAAGCTAACATTCAAGGTCTTCCTCTTCTTCGGGATACGTCCGGCCAGAACTAAGAGAATGAATAGCGCTCCTGGATTGGCTACTTTGTAAATGCCAGCCAATACCATGTCTAGTAGCATTGAGTTAAGGTATTTTAATTTCCCCAGCTGAATTTTCTATCACATATTTTATGCTCTACCAAACAATCTACAGAAAGGTAAAATAGCAAATACTGAACCATTAACAGCTGGGAGTCCAGCATAAGCAAAAGCAGAACTTTTCACATGTGCAGATTGTCTGAAATGGAGTGGCTGGAAGTAGAAACATAGTCCTGCTGCACAATTCAGAACGCTCAGTTTCTGGTGGCTGACTACATGGCTGGTAAAAATGTTGTACTTTTTTATTGGAAAGTCATAGACAGTGGTTGAAACTCTGAGCTGACTGACGGTGGTGCTGCACACTGTCTGTCAGCTGGCTAAAGGAAGGGAACTCTCCTGGAATGTTTTTCTTTAGATGGAAAAAAGACATTTTGTCTTTGCAAATCTTTGCGGTCTCATAAGATGGCTGAGCCCCCTGTCTTTCGAAGGTGTTAGTGTTTTAAAGTGATACAGGATTAGTTGAACATGTTGGTCTAAACATGTTGGAATTTTACTGTTGACTAAAAAAATTGCTGTTTATGCTATATCTGAAAGCATCAAAGTGAAAACCATTTCTCAACTATCAGGTTCTTCAGTTTTGCTTACAGGTTATTTGTAACCTGATGTACAACTGATGCAAAATGATGACAAACATAAACCTGCCCAGATTGAACATACACAGAATTATATAATAAATATGTGAATTTTCTGTTTTTCATTGGGTTATTGGTGTTCTGTGGATCAGGACCACCTCCAGTGGTGTAACTATCTTTAAATGCATATTTGACATGCATATTTGACAAACCAAAGATTTTTTTCTTTTCTGGTAGATATAAACAGTCAAAAATTTCTGATGATAATATAATGCTATAGGCATTTACCTTTTTTCAACTCCTCCGTTATCAGCCACTACTGTTACATCTTTCTCAAAGGTTAAATATGTAAACAAGAAGGCCAACAGCATCAAATACAGTATATTTTTAACACCTTAATTTAGTTAAGTTGAGAAAAAAATATGGCTGGATTTGTCACTAGACATTTCAAATGATCATAATAACAAAATTAATTGCTAAATAAAATTCTGTTTTTCCACACTGCAGCACTGTTACTTAGATGCACTTATGCACTGACCCAAACCTGTTTTGTTTTTTTTCTATTTCTTTTGTCTTATGTTGCATAAAAACAGGAATTCCTGACTCTCCCCTGGAGGCTGAGGACATGAAGAATGCATGTAGCTTCACAGAAACACGCCCTACGCCTGGCTAGTTCCGCTAGGGAAGAAAAGACCGTTGGTGCCCTCTGGTGGTCATAACAATAAAGTCAGGTACAGTCTGACTGTATGGAAATGAAACATTATGGATCTAATGAGGTTTTTAACATATTTTTGCTAACATAAAAAAATTAAGCAGATGATCCATCATATCTGCACAGCAGAAAAGTATGATGTATTATAGAAGGCTATATGTGTGTGTGTACTTGTACAGTATATAATATACATAGAGAGGAGCACTTTCACCATTTTGATCTATAAAAAGAGGTAATTTATGGGAGGTGAGGACATTTTCTTAGTTAGGTTTAGGGTTTAGGACTATACTAGCAGAACTCCCCTCCAGATAACCTGCTAAGCTCGGTGGTCCGGGAGCTTTGGCCGTCCACCGGCAGCCCACTGCGTTTTTGTGTTAAAAATGAAATATGAGTATACTAGTTAACTATGTTATTGGAGGACATTGGTGACCATACTTTAACAGCAACTATAGTGTTTTTTTTAAAAAAGCACACACAAAAATATACAAATAAGACAATTTCTTTACACTTCAGTTAAAAGCTAAAGAAGTAATCAGCAGGTTGATTTTCAGACAACTTAAGTAATGTTGGTCACAATTAAAAGAAAAATAAATTAAAACAAACAAGACACAAGATGGACAATGATTAGTATTTGTATGCTTAACTAAATTTCCTTACAGTACAAAATTAAAGTGTTTATTGTATTAAGTTTCTGAGTGTTTGTTAGTGATGTCTGTCTGTTAGGAACTTAGTAACTCTACTTTTGCTTTATTTTTTACTAGCCCTCCCTCTGAAGCCCCCCTCTGCCACCTTGGGATTGTATTTTACGCCCCTGACAACATAGTTCCTAGGATCATTGGGACACACTCAAAATCCACAGTGGAGTCCAGTGAGGGGATCTTTTTTTTCCCCCTAATTGGCAATGCAAGTTGCTCAAGCTAACCAACTTTGTTTGTAGCATATGTGACTTTTCCCAAAATGAAGTTGACCAAGAGTGCACAGCCAAGGACCTGTACGAATAGGATAAAGTAAAAAGGAGGAAATGAGATTGGACCTGTAAACCAAGAAACGTATTACATCAGGAATCACATGTTATATTGCTGGATGGAGAAATTTTAAATATGCATATGGTTGGTGGTCATAGCTGAGAAGGACAGGAATAAGGAATGTGTTAGAGCTAAAAGACCAAGAAAGACCACAGATGTTATTCTTGAGGCTGAAAATGTTAAGAATCAGCTCAACACTCACTTTCACTGATGAAGTAACTGTTGGAGCATCAAGTAGTGATTCTTTTGACATCGGAGGAACCAAAGTCAAAGGTCATAGTTGTAGAGGGAAGGGGTAACTTATATACAGACCTTGTTGGGCCAGATATAACGGACATAGATGCGTGCATCTAAAGGCAACTTCCCAATCTATTATAAATAAAAGAGAGAAAATAATGTAGAAACTTGTCAGACAACTGAGCTTCAAAGCCTAAATTTTCTTCAGATTGTGAAAATGCTTACAGACTAACTTGTATCAGCAGCACTTACTGCCAATCTGTGGTACTTCAAAATAGCAATCTCTTCACCAGTAATGTATTTGAATCATAAAAACGATAAAAGAAAATTAAATGTAAAAACATTATGCTTTAAATTTAAGAAATTTGAGGTCCCCACATAACTCATAGAGTAGTAGAAACACGTGTGGGGGGGGGCGTGTGTGAGAGTGCGAAGTGTGCATGCGTGGAGGGGTGTGAGTGGTTGTGTTTACCTTAAATGCATAATGAATGGTATTGTAAATGAGAAAATTTGACTGCATGGTGTCTGCATAATAAATACCACCATTAGAGTGATAGGGGGTTGTGCTGCCAGGCATTACAGGATGAAACATTATTTCAGTACAGCCATCTTTTCCGCACTTGCATATTACACACACTCTCTCTCAAATGTAGGTGAAAATCTTGAATTTTCACAGGCATGTGTAATTAAAGCCTGAAAAGGTACCAATTACACCCTTAAAGCTTGCCCTTCAAAAGTTCCTACAAGGAGACAAAAAGTTTGCTCTTCACACATAATTCTGGATGGAAGCATAAAGCAGAACAAATCTCCAGTAAGGAGTGTGCAGGTACCAAGTCTTTTGATGAGCCATTTCCAGACTCAATAGGATATAGTCACATGTTCATTTTACACTGTCAAACTGACCCACATGATACATTACTTATTTACCTTGAGGTATGTATTTTGAGTAAATATTCTTATTGTCAACACTAAAACTAAATGTTGCCCCTTAAAGCATTAGTGTTAACATAAAACAGTGAAACCAGTGGTATGTTGGTTCTATTTTTAGGCGTCACGAGGATGAAATGAGTTGGGATTTTCCTGAGGCACAGTGAGGTTATATCCATCATGTCAGATACAGTACTCTGCAGTTTTGGACTTTTGAATTCCAGACCTGTCTGCTGTGGACTTAAGATCAGTTTGGACCCTGAGCATAGTTTAAGCAGACAACCATGTCTAATTCATATTTGCTAAACCTTCAGGCAAAGTTTAAACTTGACATTTATTCCGATTGCAACTAGAAACACAGATGCTTTTCAGCTGGTCTTCAACTCAGAGCAATTATAGTTTTAAATCCTATTTTTCCGTAAAATTCTGGTTTTCTTCCCCCTAATTCATAAGTATCTCAATTTTTCACATAGATTCATGAACACCAGTTGTGCAAGACACAAAAGACAGCATTTAAAACTTTATTGATTCATTACTTTGGGAGGGGAAAATGTTTCTTACCAACACTTAAAATGATTATTGGAAATGTTATTTTACCTTTATTCAACCAAACCCATATATATATATATATATATATATATATATATATATATATATATATATATATATATATATATATAAAATTGTATTTTACCATTACTAAACTGATCTGTATTAGCTTAGCCATTTCCTTCTTCCGCTATTTTGTTTGATTCAAATCAAACTTCACAGTTTATTCTGGGCTTTCTCCTCTTAACTTGGATTCCTCTGGTATAATTTCTATCTAGCCAATCAGCAAACAGAAAAAGTTGTGGAAGATGACATTGATTTTCTGCTGTTTTAGAATTATAGTCTGCCTGTAATTTTAGCAACAGCTGTGGACGAAGTGAACAGAGTGGTTCAGTCCGTGATGGCCACTCTTCCAAATATTGAATTAACATTAAAAGCGCCTTGTTCAGCTCAGCACTTCTCTCTTCGCATTGCGATGTACTGGCGACCTGTCCAGAGTGATCTCGCCTGTTGGCCACTGGAGATAGGCACCAGCCCCTCACATGACCCCACCAGGTATAAGCGTGCATGATAATAGATGGATGGACTTCTCTCTTGGCAGGGGAGAATGGTTGCTTGCAGTCCACACCGTTTCTGATAAGCTTCATAGCATCGAACTGGCGCATTACATACGTCACAGACAAACATTAGCATTTGGCTAACATTTCAAATGTCGACAGAGTCCACTACTCCAGGAAGTAATCATTTCTCAACAGCCGAGAGTCCAAACCCTCTGGACAAAGCAAAGCATAGAGCAAAGGGCTGATTTTTTAGCTTGACTGAGAAATGTCTGACTACACTCATGAATTTTTGTCTCCTGAGAATCAGATATCATCAACTTCACAAAGAATCATTATTTAAAATACATTCTGCTTAAATTAAATGTGGTTTCCAAAAATGGATTCCTATACAAATGCAAATCAAAAGATACGTTTGAAAAGGTTTCCCCCAGAAAACTTGTTAAGCCCGGTGATTGGTGCTAGGGCAGTCATTCATCCAGCGGCCCGCTGTGTTTTTGAGTTAAATGTTTAAAGTTGACAGGAAGTTTGAAAATATCACTTGATAATTATGTTATTGAAAGACTAGAAGACTAATATCTTAACACCAACTATAAAGTCTTAAAAAATTTAAACATGTAAAAGAAAAACTTAAATAAATAAGCAATGATTAGCACAAGTAAAGCCTGGTGGCCCGACAAACTTATAATACACTGGGGGAAACCCTGGTTTGAGAAATGGATTGCACTGGTTAACAACTGAAAAAACTGCAAATGCAAATTATCCTGGCATCTTTTTATTTATTTATTTATTTGCTCTAACGGACGCTTTGCTGCACACAAAAAAATTGAAGAACAAAATTCTGGGAGTATACATGGCCTGACATGAAGGTACAGGTACTGCCGACTCAGCTGAGCATGTTGGAGTCATCACTGGAGGTTTTACTATGAAACAGGAAATGAGAGGCTGCCAGTGGCCTGCAGTTCTTCTACTGTGATGTACTGCCTTTTGATTAGTGACAGAGCATCTAATACACACTTTTTTAAAGGTTTTATTGGCTCTAGTAGCCTTTATTTGACAGGAAAGTGGGTAATGAGAGAAGGAGAAGACATGTGGCAAAGGTCATCAGGCCGGGAATCAAACCTGCGACGGCCGTGTCAAGGACTAAGGCCTCCATATGTGGGTTGTGCTTAACCCCTGCACCACCACAGCACACCCAAGCATCTAAAATACACTTTGGAATGTATTCAAAAGGTGTTGATGGGACTACATGGGGACAAACTGTCAACAAAGGTGCATTTGATGAGAAATACACTTCAGGAATGAAGAAAAGACAGATGATCAGACCTTGAAAGTATCGCCTGAAGAAAACCATCAACTGGAAGCTGTGCTGCACAGAAGAACAGTGAAGTGGAGAGCATTAACCGTAAACAGAATCCATGGGGTAAGCAAGGAGTTAATCAATTCACATTTGTTGGTGGCACTCTTATTTAAGCCACTAATACATCAATTATATTGTTTTTTCTTTTGCTTCTGCTATTCCCCTCAGAGGTTCCATTCTTTACCCTCGTACCTTCTCTTCAAGCTAAATCAAGAATTTAAAGCTTGCAGCCGGAGCGCAGACATTTTTAGATTTATGGAAGATCTGCAGAAGTCTATCATGTCTCACGAGTTTGGACTCAAAAGATTTAAGGCTGCATGAAGTGGTATATATAAACATGAAGTTTATATTTTAAATTAGTTGTTTTGTTTAAGGGAGTTAACTGAATCTCTTTCAAGCACTGAATATCTCCAGAATATTCAGTGGAGATATCCTGGATATACAGCACTGTATATTGTATTTGGATGAAAATATTCAAAAGAAATCACGTTTAATAGATTTATCTTAATAGAAATAGAGATATTGTGTGTTTGTTTATAAGAATTTGTTATAAATCCAGAATTGTCAATGCTTTAGCAGGTTTGTTATGGTCCGACCAGGGAGGCACAAGGACAAAGGCATAATATATATAAAAAAATATTTTTATTGTTTTCTACTTTTATTTGGTTTTTATAAAATGCCATCAGCTCTTAAATTGTACTTTTTAACAAGGCTGAGAGTTAAATTTGTTAGATTTATTTAATTGACCTAATGTGACAAAAAGGTTATGTTGCAGTTACTTAAGCCAGTAATGACAACTGGTTCCACTAAACTGTGTGGCTTAACATTAGTTTAAATATATTTTATTAATGAAATCCATGAACTGTCACATACAGTACATCTTGCAGGTGAACAAACAGCATCATGAAGGGTCACAGCAGATAGGTCAGGAAGAAAGTTGTGGAGAAGTTTAAAGCAGGCTGAGGTTATATTAATATCTTACCTTGTACTTCTTTAATCCATTATGCAAAAACAGACTATGGCACCAATGCCAATAACGCAGACATTTTCATCATCTTAAGCTAACAGGCAAAGGAAGGAGACCATTTAACAGAAGCAGCCAAGAAACCCATAACTCTGGAGGAGCTGCAGTTGAGAGAATCTTTTGACATGAATCTGTTTATCATGCACTCTACAAATCTGGCCTTTATGGAGAAGTGTAAAGAAGAATGTTAATGATGAGAAAAATCAAAATAAATCCTCTTTGCAGTTTGCTGGAAACCACGTGATCTGAGAAACATATTGTGTTGTTAGAACACAGGAACGAAGACTCGGAGTCGGATGGAATAATCCTAGAAAACTCATTGGAGGCTGCAAGACATGGACTGGAGCGGATGTTTACCTTTCATCTCGGCAGAACATGCAGCAAGAGCAACTATGGAAAGGGTTTAGATAAAAGCATATTCATGTGTCAGTATGGCCAAATCAAAGTCCAGACATGAATCCAATTAAAATTGGCGTTAGGCTGAAGCAAATGATGTGGACACGTATTGTTTTAAGTGTTTTGTAAATAGGAGTGGGCAAAATGTCAGTCTCTCCATGTGAAAAGCTGCTGAATCCAATGATTTAGGCGACAATGTGGAAACACCAAGCAGACCAGAGACCTGTCCAATAGCAGGACGTGGACCGTAACATGGAGTATTATGGGTAAATGCAGCCAAATCAAACGAGTGAGTCTAGTGGTAGAGAGAAATGAATTGTGGTCTTTTGGCAAACACAAAAGAGAAATCCTACAATCGCTAAAATCTCACACTTTTCTATTGTTGTTTATATTTCATGAAGGAGGAAGTTCCCCTCATGTCTTATTCAGAGGTTTTCATGTTGTTTCTGTCATCTCCTGTGTTATTTGGACTCTTTGCTTCTGATATTTCACTGTATTGATTTCTTATCTTACTTCATCAATGTTTAATATTATTTCCATCTGATCAGTTTTGTCATGTTTTGTTCTTGGTCTGTTCTTTGTTTTATTTTTTTTGTAGTAGTTACAGTGAGATTAGTTTCCTGGTTCCCATGTTAGTCCTCCCTTGCTGCCTTGTGTCAGTCTACCATTTACTCTCCTTTACCAGCTGCTGGTCTTTACCTCATTAATCCTCACTCACACCATTCCTAGCTGTTGTCAGGTTCCCTATTGGTTCCTCTCGCTTCCTCCTCAGTCCACCTTTCTGGTCTCATCTCATACCAGCAATCTGTTAGCTAATCAGCCCAGGTTTATTGTTACTTAATATAGAACCGGGCTACTTTTGTAAAAGGTCTTTTATGAGGGTGTTAATACCTTTACAGAGTTTAAACCCTTATCCTGCTTACACTAGGTGGAAAAATCCATCCAATCATATTCTGGTTACTTCCCCATCAATATTCTTCTTGCTTTTTGTTTCTGTTTTTGTTCTTCTCTGGCTCCCTGAATTCCCTGTGATTTTTGTAAGTTTTCCTCAAATAACATTCACTATGGTCTACACTCCAAGCTCTTGTCTGTATTTTGGGTCCACCAACAAACACATAATGACAGTTTCCTTCAGTAGTTCTTGGCGCAGTGCCCCCACAAGTGAAGGGGTGAAGACATTGTTCCAAAGGTTTGGTTTGTTTGACACAGTGCAGATTGGAAGAGAACCACAGCAGCTGAAAATGGATGAAAGTTGCAACTTTGGTCCTCAGTCGAACCGAGTTTACCGGACTATCCATTGTAAAAACACTCTAAGTCAGAGGTACTGAAAAGAAATGTACACCACCATAGTAATCCAGTGATACTCTGTTACTCTGTTCTGCTGTTCATTACTGCAGAAGGTCTCTATAAACATATGGCCACAGTTCATAGACTGTGTTAAAACTATTGGCTACCAGTAGTTTTTTGGTAACCAATAAACAGGTGAAGACCAGAGTGCTTTGGCTTCCTTACATTTTGAATTAATTTTACAAACTAAAATTTCAATGGCTTTCAAAGAGCGTTAGTAATGCCCCATACACTCATTACAAGTTAAAGTTTAATTGTGTTCAGTTCAGTGTCCATGGATGGTCTGAATGCACAACAACAGTTTTCTCCTAAAAACAAAAATGCTTGGAGAAAATGTTTCATCAAAAATTCTACAATAGAAGTTGATTGTAGTAACTCCCATTATATCTTACTGCCTTACAGTTGTTGACTTATTTGAGTATATATTTTATGTTTTTGTTTTATTTCCTTGCTGCTTAGTATGTTTGGTATATTTGCAAATGATTAGAGTTCCCACCCCCTGAAGGCGAGCGCTTACATGATGGAGGCAGCATGTTTTTTTGGCCCAGTGAATCGTCTGGATTTCCATCTCATTTGAGATTAGCTGAGAAGAGCTGTTTTGGATTAGCTGAGCTCCTCGCGCTCCTCTCTGACATTCTGTGATAAGAAAACTCGCCGTTGCCGAAACACACTAGTTGACGAAAATGTCCTTTTTCTACATGCCTAAGACTACTCTGTTCTTCTCTTGGTGCCCACTGCTAACTCTTTATGGAAAGGATTACCACTGCAGACTGTAGAGGAGCTTTATCATGCCGTCAAGAGAGTTGTGACTTTTTCAGAGTATCACACAACAGTTACCCGCAATGCAAATTCTTTATGGGTTTGTTAACATTGATCTTGTACTTCCTGATTAGTTGAGATGCAGAACAAATGATCCTTTAATCTTTCAAATTTGACATGAGTTTTGTCCAGAGGTCACTTTCCACTTTTCAGAGTGTGTACATCCTTGTAAACAATAAAACTAACCTCAGTTTAGAACATACACTTTTTGACTCAGTTCTGGCCATCTTGGATGTCAGTGCTATGAATTTACAGCACAGATCTGTGGGAAATCTTTTCTGTGACTGGGTTTCTGCATGTCTTTAGTTTTTAGAGTCTAATGGGTCTCTGTAGTCACCGTGGCTTGGTTGATGAAGAAAAAAACTGAATGTGAGCAAATCATCACACATCTTCTTTGTATCAAGATCCAGGTTTAAAAATCATTTATTTATTTTAATACTTTGTGTAATAAGAAGCAACATACTTGTCTGAGCATGTGATTCTGATCATATTTATTGGCATCCCTGTTAAGGATGAGTAAAAAGTTTTAGATTAAATTCCTCATTTATTGCAGTCCATGTTAAGAAATAATTTATTTTAGCACAATTTACACACACAAAGATGGATTCACACTGGATTCACAAAGTTTAGCACTTTGTGAATCCAGAGCAAAATTAAAGCAAATGGTGTGAAGGGCGTATAGAAAGTATCATCACCTGGGTTACTAATAAATGCCCCATTTGTGTCTACAAGATCCATCCAGCCACATAGTCCTGCTGATGGAATCAGTTTGCACTAACCTTTTTTCTCAGGTAATAGTTGTTTATCTTCAGGCACTACCATATGGAAGAAGAAATTATGGAAAAAAAATGTTATTGTAATTAAGCCTTCAGGGACATGTGACATGGAGGTTTCATTTTAAATGTTATATTTAAAACTGCAGTGTGTAATGTTTGCCATCTGCAGAAATGCACCCCTCCTGGTTGAAAACAACCAATCCCGCCAGGAGGAGGGTCTTAGCGCTGTCAATCAATGCAGCTCGATGTGCTTATAATGGATAAACTACTTACCATTACTGTGTATGCACCATCATCAGTGGCCATGCTGACTAGCCTGAACATTCATGATAGGCTCTGTTGTGGTGAATGAACTGTAGCATAGCAAAGAGAAAGGAGGAGGATATGAGCAACGTGTACACAAAGAATATTGAGGGTTTTGGCCCAACCTGGCCCAGAGACAGAGCCAGTTACTGACCCCAGTAGTCAGAGCAGGAGCTATTGTCCCTGCTGTGAAGAAGGAAACAAACCATAATAACAAAATAATGGAATCTATTTTTCTCATGGACTACCAGGTCGGTCTGCATTCAGTTTCTATTCCCCACAAATCTGGAAGAAATGTCCAGAAAACTGCAAAACAGCTGAAACACAGAGTTCCTTTAAATCAAGACTAAAAATCATCTGGTTACAGTTACTTTAGAACCATAATAAACGGAACATTGACCAACATATTTGATGTGCAATGATGATTTTGATGATGGCACTCGACAAAATGTAATGTTTGTTTCTCAACTGTTGAATGTATGTTGATTTTGTGACTTTTATTTGAATCAGTTTTGATTGATTAACATTCTAAAACATTTTCTGACTTGTGTGAGCTGGTTGGTTCTGAGGTGGTGCCCCCCGTACTTTGTACACGTCTAAAGGCTGTTAGGAAAACATGAGCTTTCCCGCGACTCCATGCTGCGACTGAACTGCTAAAAGTTACTGATTGCAGGGCGATCAATTACAGAAACTTCCAAGTGATGGGAAATCTTTTTCACCAGCTCTTCTAGGCAGTCATGAAGCAGGACTTTAATCCAGCGAGTTTACTCTTTCTGAATGTTGGCCTGGGATTTGTGAGGAGATGAAATTGTTTTTATTTCTTGGCCTTGTCATTATCGAGACTGCTTCAGTTGAATGTGAGCATATGTAATAGTAATAATAGTTTAAAGACTGACAATGATGGAATTCTTTTATATCATCCTTCAACATCATATTTAACTTTTGATTTCATTTTTATTTAACGTTTTTATTTTTCCTTGCATTCATTCTTGTTGTGAGGCTAAACTGCAAGCGCCACCCTGTAATTGGTGCATAATTACATCCCTGCTTGGCCACTTTTTGCCCTCAGCGCCACTTGATTCTTTACCTGTGTCATTACATATGGAGAGCTTGGAGCACAATGGCCTGGCTTTGGAAAAGCACGGAGGAGTGTGTAATTGCACTCGTCTTTGATTACCTCTCGTTTTGAGGGAGCCTGTTCAATAGCCATTACATGCAGACACTCCTCTGGTCGCTGTTTAATGGCCTCTCTCCCCCCTTTTCACTTTTATACCAAACGCCTACCGCTGCTAAGCTCACAAAAGGCTGAGCCTCAATACACCACCGGTCCTGTCCTTTCTCTCACCGCCCTCGATCGATCAGCAGCGATCAGCAAAGGTGGGGTGCACACACACACCCCCACACACACAAACACATTCAGCTGGCACTTTCACTAAATAAAGCGCTGCTGTTGTGTTACTTACTTCTAAAAAAAAAAAAAAAACTAATGGGGAACAAGTTTAATTCAAATGAAACATAAGAGTTTGGTCTGAACAGGTTAGCAAAAGATTTAGAAGGTTTTTCTTTTCTTCAGGCTTACTACTGCAGTCTCAAACTGCAGAGGCGTTGTTATTTATTCAGCTGCTTTATAACATATGTGGTCTGTAAAAACCAGCCTGTATTAGGAGGATTTGTACGTCGTTTGGACTCTCCAAGTGATAAACAGAATGAATTTTTCCAGCCCTTTTCTAATAGCACTGACCACTTTACTCTAAAGCCTCCCCGTTCATACTCTAATATGTGGCATGTAGACAATATTTAGCACTGAGGTATGTTGACATGGTAGAGGAAAGCTGCAATTGAACCCACTATTTCTGGAATAGTGGGTTCCTTATGGCTATGAATCAGAATATTTATAAAAAATAAACCTATTGTCATGATGTGTTTGTAGGTGGGCCCAAATGCAGATGATGGAGGCGTTGAGTAGATGATGATGAATTTAATGAACAAATAAGAGCAAAAACTTACAAAAATCAATGGCGAAACAGGGAGCTAGAACAAAAGAACAAAAATACACAAGAAGGAAACCAGCAAGAGGACACAAAGAGAACACAGGGAGAAACGAGGAAAAGAAGAGAGGATCCAGTGAGTAGGGAGCAAGAATGAAGTACTTAAATACTAGAGGTTGAATGCTGAGCAAAAGACCTGGGTTCAAGATGAACTAACAGGTTCAGGGTATAAGTAGAGGGAGCAGGAGACAGACTGAAGGGAAAGGGGGAAAGTGGCACAGTGGGCGAGGGAGAATACACAGGGGAACAGAAAATAAATCTAACACTAAAGAATAACCAGAATAAAGAAACATAATTGAACTGGAGTGACAAAGAATAACTAGCAACAAGAAATAAACTACAATCACTAAGAAAGAACTGAAGTGGAAATGAAACAAGGCAAAACTGACAAAAAGAACAAACAAAAAAAAAACTAATGGGCACAGAAAATGACAAAACCAAAAACCAAACTCAAATAACCCTGGATCCTAACACCTATCACTACACTGTCCACATTCAGATTTCAATAAATACATTTAAATAAACCTCAAATTTATCTGAAGTTTCCAACATAAAGAAGCCTTTATTTTATTGTTTACGTGGCAGAACTTTGGAAAACAAAATGGTGACAAATAAGATGAAATGATTTGTAAGAACTGACTGAATCTTCTGACCTGCTAGCTGCTGATTATGCCAGATGTGCTTCATTACCTCCTCCTGGCTTTACACTCAACTGATATTTTACAGTCTTTAGAATATAATGGAAATATCCCTTATTATCCCAGAGTGAGGAAATTCAGGTGTAACAGCAACATTGAAATCTTCTTTAAAACTGTTCCTCTTATTTACACACATGTCCCATCCTAGTCACTTCTGAAGTATTATGTACTTTATTACTAGATAAAGTTAGTTGGCATCAAACTGTATTTTACTTTGTATTATGTTTTAAACAAATCACTCTTTAATTAAAACCTAATGTCTCAGTGAGACTGACATGTGTAAATAAAGGTTATGAAAGAATAAATAAAATAAGAAATTCACCAAAACCTAATGGACAACAGTTGTAATGCCTTTAGCCCATTAGGCTGATCTACTGTATCTGAACAAATTCAATAACTAAAAAAAAGTTATGCAACAACTCAGGCACTTCTAAAGCTGCTGTCTGGTCTCTTCCTCTTTATTCAGATAAATAATCTTACAGATGCTCCATTTTTCTGTTTTTTTTTAATCAAAGTCAATCAAAGGCCTGGAGCCGACCATCAGCAGGACTTTGATGCTGAAGTGCTGCAGCCAGCCCTCCAGCTTTAGCATGCATTAGCTCCACTCTATACCTCTTAAATCTCTGCAGAGCTTTGGAGAGTGTTCAACATAATGAGAGATAATACTTTTGGAGTGGCTGTTGGAGGTTTTCCACCCCTCACCACCACACTCACCAACCCCCCCCCCGTACCCTCTACTATGTTATCTTAATTGTACATGTCAGGCAGCCTCAAACTATGGAAGAATCAAAAGAGATCAACATGTTCAATTTAAACTGCGGGACCACGCATGCAAACAGAAGTCTCTAATTACTTATGCTAATATGACAGAGAAGAAAAAAGGAACGGGTTGGGGGGAGACGGAGGGAAGAGCACATTTGGTGCATCACTCAGGGTGTGCTCTAATTAAAAACCAAATTAATCTTTTGGACGTACAGACTCATGGAGAGGCAGACCTCAGTCTCGCCGTGCGTTCCCTAGTGAGGAGCAGAAGCCACTAAGAGGTAATTACTGTTATCTGCTGGCTGTTTTATTAACATGTGTTGCCAAAGAAAAGAGGAGTTTAACTCAGCTGCTGCTCTGATGCCAATTTCAAGACAGTAAGCACAAAAAAAGATTATAAAATAAAAAAATATATATCTTATCTTTCTTTTTCTTTTAATCCTATAAAAAAATCTTCCACTTTAAAAAAAAATGTGACTGATGTTTCTTTAGATGTTGGTTAGATTCAGGGAAGGCAAAAGTTGTGGGATGGCAGAACGAGCCAGTGGATAGGAGGGAAAAATGGGGCCGATATGGAGAGGAGAGATGGGCCAAAGATTTTACTGTCTTAGCCTTCAGAAAAGAGAAGCACAAGGAAGAGCACACAGCAACAGCCGGTAATTACACGCCAATCATCTGCCTAGAGGCCAGCGCAGGGATTAACTAAGCAAAGAAATAGCAGGAGAAATTCAATTAAAAAACAAATTAATAAACGGGCAGCTAATTTTTTTTTTTTCCTGTGGGCATATGGGCCCCCTGAGGGGCGGGATCACACCGGCCTTTGCCTTACTGGGATTGGAAGATTTGCATGTGGCAGGGATGTGATTGGCAATATTCACACAGAGGAAACATGATGAGCATATAAAGGACAGTATCATTTAAGCATGCTTTAGGGCTCATTATTAAATTCTAAGGGGAATTCATAACTTTATCTAAATTATTAAAATACATCAACTACTGAAATAGTCATCTATTCCTCTCTTTTCTATAGAGCATTCTCATTTTGTCAGATGTTTTACAGAATTATCTTACAGCAATGATGTAATGAAAATATAATAATTTTACAGCATTAGGAATACTATACAATGAACTGAATTATAACTATGCAATGGAGCTTAACCATAAAACTGGTAGTAGAACTGTGCTCACATTGCAACTTTTATCTTTCATAGGTATTTGAATCCTCCACCTGCTGAATCTTCTCACAATGCATGTTAGAATGAAGTTTGAAAACTATTAAATGAAATGACATCAGATTTTATAAAACACTTTTCTGGACACTCAAAGACACTTTGTAGTGGAATCAGTCATTCAGATTGACACACATTCACATGCTGAACGTAGCAAGCTTCAGGATTGTAGCCACAGCAGTCTGACAGAAGCGAGGCCCACTGTCCTTCTCACCACCACCAGCAGGAAAGGGCAGTGAAGTGTCTTGCTCAAGGATACAACCATCTTCCCACTTGTTACAGGACAAACTGTCCTACTGCTGTTGCTAACAAAACTAGATGAGAATTCAGACTGTGCTCCAATGACCACGGTCTGAGACTATTTCTAGAGCAATCCCATTAAGGTGGAAAAGATGTGAAATGAGAAGTCTGGTGGTGGTAGAAAATTCTTTCTCTGGTATTTGAGATAAGGAGAGCATCTCAGGAATGAAAACTGTGTGACACTGTCTTACTGACCCCCAGGCAGCAGAATTTTTTTAAAGTTTTCTCCAGGCTGTTGCATATTTTGTTTGATCCCCTATGTTTTTGGTGGGCTGGTGCCTACCTCCAGTGATCATTTGCCAATAGACAGAATTCATCATGAACAGGTTGGTGGTTATGAACATTTAAAGATTTTCCACAATAGATTCTCTAATGCAGTGTTTCCCAACCCTGGTCGTCAAGGTCCACTGCCCTGACTGTTCTAGACATTACCTTGCTTTAATCCTCTGATGCGTGAGTGACTGACTATACAGTCTTCTGTGAGTAGGTCTTTTTTGACCCAGGGTTCAATTGATGTGTTTTATGCTACTTTTGTCATTTTAATTGAAAATAATGGGTAACACTTTATTGACGGGTTGTGAATAACACTGTCATGACACCATCATAAACATGACATAACACCTGTTATGAACATGAGTAAGTCTTCATGAATGCCATAAAGTGCCATTTGGTAAATCATGACACTTTCAATACAAAAGTAGACATTATTCAAAATGTCTTTGTTATGACAACATTAACCAAGAAATCATGATCTGACATAAGTTTATAAAAGTTTTACTTTTATAAACTTTAGCTTTAATAACATAAAGCTACATAATTTTTAAAGTTTAATTTGACTCTATAACAAGGCAAAATGATCAAACTCAATACTTTCATGACAAAGCTCATTTTGGCCCATCAGAGGTAGCTTTCCTTGTTTGTCACCATTTTGGACAGCTGAAGAGAAATTACTTCAGTAAAATCAATGACTGTTAGATTAAAGAAACAAGAAAAATAAATAAAAAGGAAGCGATGCAGTTTAAAACCCAAATTACAGATAACAGATAATTGAAAAGTCTCTCACAATAAGAAGCCACAGTAGCAGAGATGAGTCACACTGTGGAAGCAGAAGCAGAAATGAATTTCAATACTTTCATTTCTATGAATAGTATTGTTTGGGTCCACTGATGTAGATTCTCAGTCATCCAGCACATAATCCGAATGCTTAAGTATTTCAATTCAGTTCCGTTTACATAGCCCCAATTCACAACAAATGTCATTTCAAGTCACAATAAATCTATTCAATTCATTTCAACACACGCCAGCAGCAGCAGATGATGTAGAGATGCTTACAGAAAGTAACTTGATTTTCAATTGCCTTCAGTCTAAGAATTAAGGTTTATTGTGGGGGTACCTGTAAGTGGCAAACTGCAGGAATTCATGCTATTGTAAATAATAAAAAAGAAATAAAAACACACATTTAGGTCAATATATTTTATTTTGTAGGGTTTTTTGGGGTCTTTGTCATGGTTCAACCAGTAGGGTACAAAGACAAAGGTATAAAAAATATTCTCTAATTATTTTTCAAGCAAAAATTATTAACAAAGAGCCATCAAAAGCAAATCTCAAGAATCAAGAAAAATGGGACCAAAATAACATAACAACAAAGACAAACCAACCTCAGGATAACAAACAAGAACTGAACTCACAATGAACACACAGGGATTCATACACAAAGGCTAACCTGCACAAAACGAGGAGGAGAGACACGGAGGACAAGACAATCAATGAAAAAACAGCTACGTCAAAACAACACATTATAACACACAAATGTGAAAACAAAAACAACCGAACACTAAAAATGTTTAACAGTTGCAGTACTGTGAGAGAGAGGTAGAAGCCCTCTGTGCACAAGGTCAAGTCTTCTGGCTTTTCCAGAAGACTTAACCTTGTGCACATCTTTTGTGTGTAATATGATGCACTCTAAGCAACCAAATTACATGTGCCCCTTTTTTTATGAAGCATCACCATGCTGAGTGATGTAAAGCAGTTTGAGCAGTTTAATTATTAGATATATTGTGAGCAACATCTTAGTAACAGGTCAACTGATCAACCCTGGGAAAGCGTCATTAACCAGGTCATTTTCAGATAATTAGGCAATTGATTGTTGGCGTGTTGCTTTTGTAAATCACTGACAAAGTAACAACATGATTTATGGACTTCATTTAATGTAATTCATTTTCTCTTTAATTATTTTCTGTCAGCCACAGAAGACACACTGTAAACGTACAAGATCTGGAGTTTGTGCTGCTCTGCTGCTTGTAAAAGGCATTAACACCACATCATTACATTTACAACTCTGCCAAAGGTCAAGTCAAGTCAAGTTTATTTGTCCATTAGCATATTTCAACAACAAGGCAGTTCAAAGTGATTTGCACCATAAAACCATAATACAGTGACCAGTTACTAAACAAGCAATAAACATTACATTTAGTCAAATGCCATCATCGCAATCATGAAGCAAATATACATCAGGTATACTGATTAATGTTCCAGTTCCAGGAAGTTCTAACAACTAGGTTTTTCATCTTGGTTTAAAGGAACTCAGTGTTGCAGCCGTTTTGCAGTTTTCTGGAAGTTTCTTCCAGATTTGTGGTGCTTAGAAGCTGAATGCTGCTTGTCTATGGTTGGTTTTGTGGGCGCAAAGCAGAACCAGAACCAGAACCAGAACCAAAAGACCTAAGCAGTCTGGAAGGTTGATAACAGCAAATCTTTGATGTATTGTGGTGCTAAACTGTTAAGTGATTTATAAACTAACAACCAAAATAGTCTATTCTCTGAGAGCTACAGAGAGCCGGTGTATTGACTTTTGAACTGGATGATCTGTTCTATCTTTCTGGTTTTAGTGAGAACACCAGCAGCAGCGTTCTGGATCAGCTGCAGTTGGAGATTAGATTTTCTTTTAAGTAGACCTGAGAAGACACTTGCAGTAAACAATGACTAAAGATAAATGCATGGTTGAGTTTCTCTAGATCTTGCTAAGACATTAGTCCTCTAATCCTGGAAATGTTCTTCGGGTAATAGAAGGACGACTTTGTAACTTTGTAATAGAAGGCTCTGAAGGTTCAGGCCTGAGTCCACTTTTACACTAAGATTTCGGGCCTGGTCGCTGGTTTCTAGCTGTAATAACTGAAGCTGTGTGTTGACTCTAGGTCGTTCCTCTTTAGGACCAACAATAATTACTTTGGTTTTCTTTCTGTTCAGCTGGAGAAAGTTAAGGCACATCCAAGCATTGGAGTAATGTAGAGTCATTCTTACATCATTCCAGGACTCCCTATGTGACTTCTGCTTTGATGAGATGTGCTTTGATGAGAAGTTACCTACTGAAACAAAGACATCTTCTTTATGAAAGATTTGAAAAAATTAAACACTAGACCAGAAGGTCCTACCCAACTCTCTAGTCTTTTCATGTCATGGTCAACAGTGTCAATGGCTGTGTTGGGGTCCAACAAAACCGGCACTGTGGTTCTTGAGAAAGATTAAAACCAATTAAGTACTGGACCAGAGGTAATTACTAATTTGAGTATTGACTTTCACAGTTTAAGCTTCTACCCAGCCAGTACAGAAGTTCCAATAACCCCCACCCAATGTCACCATCGATAAATAAATAAATGAACCAAGTCATTGTCACTGGTGTAGCTGCATCTTTCTGAAGATCTCACTAAGGCAGCGCTCTTAACCTTAAGTTATTAACCACTTAGTTAGCAGCAGGTCTGTGGTGAACTGATTTCTCAGCCACACTGCCAACCATCGAGTCGTGTAATCACTACTCAGTTTCCGCCAAACAGACCATTCTGTTAGGTTCTTTTATTTGACCTGTGTCACACAAATGTATTATTCATCTACCAATAAGGAGCAGACCAAGTCAGAAGTCCTGAATTGCAAAGTCATAAAAATCATGAAGACAAGTATTGAGAAATGCCAACAGGTTCAAGGAGCCATGCAGGTCTTGGTAAAATGACTACAGCAAACACAGCTAACAAGAAAAGATGAAAGTTACTTTGACTTACCATGCTCAGTTGAAATCCTGTCTGCAATTTTTATTTGGATCAATCTGCCTATAATCTATCAATGGTATCTCATATTACCCATTTTGTCTTGGGGATGGTTATCTTAAGACAGGTCCTGTGTATGAGTGCTTTTGAAGCCCTAATTAAACATTCAAGAGACTCAAAGTGTTTCAAGTTGCTAACATGATAACTGCAGGCACCTACTATTATGCAGTTTAATCATACTGCAAAATATAGAAGATTAAAATAATAATAATTCACAATTATTTTGGCAGTATTGTCCGCAAAACTTTATTGTTGTCAACTAATGACGGAAGCTTGCATACATACCATCACAGTCTCATTTATCTCTTAAGTCTTCAGTGAGAAGTCTGTAATAGCTCAAATTCAATATCAGCCTGGAGATGAAGGAATGTAATTGGAAGGTTGCTATAAATATTCTGTACAATTCATAATGTATGCATTCTGTGACATGAAATTAATTAAATGCTAAAATATATCATTTATACAAGCAGCCTGAAGCTTATCTCAGAGACAACTGTAATGAGTCCAGCCCCCTCCATTTGTAAAGAGTGGAAAATTACAGGTTTTGAGGCCATACATCTCCACTGATTAATTATTGCTTAACGTGTTTGTGTTTCACAGCTTTTCTTCTGCTGAGTCGCTGTTTTGTTAATCTGTTTGAACATAAAGCTAAATCATATATCTTTGCGTTTCCCTTGAGATATTAGAGAGTATTTTTGTATTGTACCTGGATTATTGGTCAATTTGATCCCTACCTTTATTCTTGATATGTGATTATTGTTGGCCAGGATACTGAAGAAGAATCCTCCCTCATGCATCAGATATAGATGCTTCACTGTTGACACAAAACAAGACGTCTGTTCCCCCAACTGGTGATATTGTAGTTGCCACTTTCAGTTACATATTGCAATTTGTTTTGGTTTCTATGTTGTAATTTATAGCTCAATCTTTTCACAGATGATCTGTCTCATAACATGCTGTCACAACTTGGTGACAGCTTTAACAAATATTTTGCAAATATTTACACTTTTTACAAATAGACTCCTTTATAGAGGTGAGGATCTGACACTTGCTAAAGCCATAGAAATTCCTGAGTATTAAGTGTCTCAGAGACAAATGCAAATAGTTAGAGATAATGGTTTCTTCCTGCAACTGCAGTTTCAATGAAGCCTCAAAAGTTATTAAAGTGGATGAACGTTAAGACGAGTGCAGTCATACTATCACTGACAGACCAGTTTAGCAGACAGGGCATACCAACCATCCTGCTTACAGACAAAGGTCCACAGTACTATTCAGAGGAGCTAAAAGGTTTATGTGAAGATTCTGATATCATACACCACACTTCATCAGCTCACATTCCTCACTAACAAAAAGCTAAACGTGCTCCATAGACAACATTTAACATTGCTAGGATACCGCTGGAGGAAGCAGAAACAGTAAATGTTTTTTTACGATTTCAAACCCTGGTTTTACAACATGGTTCCCTATATGTGACAGAGAAAAAGGAAGGGTTGACAATAATAAGGGAGGCACTAACAACTTAAACAAAATCTTAACACCTACATTAAAAAGATTTATAGCTCTATAGGAGCTACAGCAGGCAGGATCGTTTCCTTCTTTAAACAGTAATGAAATAGAAGACTGACTGAATTTCTAAGGGAGACAGCGTCATGTTTCAATGACTCCTTAAAAAACAGTAGTAGAGCCAGTTTCTCATTGTCATCTTCCGAAGATAATGACCCAAGTCATTTTTTTTAACCAATAGTGATTTTTTTTTTTTACCCAATTCATCTTTTGGCAAAAAAGAGGTGATTTTTTTAATGTATTTGTTACCTAAATCCCTTTTGGCAAAAAATGACTCAGGCAGGAAGGGGACAATATGGATCCTCTAATGAATGCCATGGGGAAACTCATTAGAACCAGTAAATTATAAAGATTTTATTGAAAGTTAAACCTCTTCCAGCTGCAGCAATTTCTGCTGCAGTTGAGGCTCTGGTTTCTGGGGACATTAAAGTTTTCTAGAAACTGGTTAATATTATCAGAGTAAAAAGGGAACTTACTAGATGCATGCCTAAAGAGCTTGTTTGGTTCATTAGTAAAAATTTTAGGTGAATCCTATTCATTCTGAAGTATGTCAGTTGATACAAAAATACTAATTGATGATGATAACAATCCCAAAGGCTGTTAACATAAGAACATTGCAAACACGTCTTTGGTTTAACATAGTGAATGTTAGCATACTGCTATTTACCTTTACTTAAAGACTTTTTAATACTAACCAGCAGTATTTTTGTGAAGCATAAAGTTGTGTATACAGCTATCAAGACGTCTTTGTGAAATCCACACGATATACAACTCAGGTAATTTAAACTAAGATGGTAGCCAGAAAATTATTAATTTAGCACCTTCTTGCTGTATTGATATTTGGTTCATATGTCAGATAAACAGACTGAGATCTCTCATGTGTTTTACTTGATTGGAGTTTTTTCAGTGTAAAAATAAACAAAACCACTAAAAAAACCAACAAGTCAAAAACTCATCAATAGATTTTTACCAACATAAATAATCTATAGATGTTAAACTGATGTATGTCTTTTGTTCTGATTAATAAACCCATTATACAGCTAAGTTTACAACTCCATATTTGATTGAGTCACCTATCACAAACTTCACTTTATTAGAAAAATATATTCCATGAGAAGACCACATGTAAAACTAACATAACTATCAAAAAAGACAGTTCTGATGAGAAATATGTTAGTGTCACATGATAAAATGCCAACAAAAATGATGCAGTTTCATAAGATCTGGTCCTTCAAGTTGAAAGACATGAAATATAACAACACATATTAAGTTCTGAGTAATTCACACAATTTCTGCATGCCGATTATAGCACTTTATATATATTGGAACTTCAAATGGATTGTTTAAACAAGAACAGTTAAATTAATGGAATAAATCTCAGAAAATGCAGTAAAAGCTTTAGAAAAGCAGTGAGGATTAAAGCTGCAATGATTATTAGATATGTGGGATGTACATAAAGCCTCCTACTCCTACTGCAGGTCTGGGATATCATTTTTATATGTTCCATAAATGACAGAATCCTCAGAGGAGACACAGTGGCATTTACATTTGGCACTGACCTGCACAAAAGTGTTATTTGATATTAGACGTATAGTTTGAATGTAACTCACTGTGGGTGTCTGATTGCTAAGATACCAAAGCTCAGAGAGAGAAGGCCCTATGTTGACACTTCCTAAAATAGCACCGCATTGGATTGCTATATTTTGCCATGGCAATGATTAAGAAGACCATTTTAACTAAGTGTGAGATCTTTAGTGAGACCCAGTGTCCACCCACCAGTGACAGCTCTACCTGCTGAAAGGGTCCCTCAAGTCTGACTCATACACTGAATTAAGCTGAAGTTGTTTGCCCTTTGTTTTATATTCTAAGTGTTTAAGTATCTAATTGGTTTAACTAAGTTTTTCTGCTTGGTTTCCTGTACTGTTGATTTCTAAATTTTAAATCCAACATTTAAACATGTCGGCCTGTCCTGCAAACACTGGATGTCAAACTGACATGCATGTTTAAGGTTTTTAAAGCAGCTCTGGCTTAATAGCAGGAATAGCCTTCTTCCTATGGGAATTAGTGAATTCAGTTTCAGCTTTCTCCACTGTCACGAGTCAAAGTTCTGTGATCAAAGGCACCTAACTCCAAGTGTCTACTGGTTGATGATTTCGTTCACCAGTGGGAGTGAGGCGTAGTGAAGTGGTTTGGTGTGACTTATCAGAATTTAATTTAGACAAATGACACATCAATGCAGAGAATTATCATCTGCAAATGACCCAAAATATGTTTTCTGTCAAGTCAAATTTACTTGTACTGCACATTTCAGTAACAAAGCACTTCATATTATTTTACACCATAGAAACAGAATATATTAACCAATTATGAAATAAGCAATTATATTTTATCAAATGCCATCATTCATTAATCTTCAAATATACATCAAATATCTTGATCAATGTTCCAGTTACATTGGATCTGTAATGAAGTGCGGTTTGAGGTTTGAGGTGGTGAGGCAGACGCTGAGGACCCAGGTTGGTGTGCGAAAATGATCATCTTTATTGATGTCCAAAGTACAAAGTCCAAAAAACCAGGCAGCACAGCTGAGCAGAAAGCTAAGGCTCAACACTGGTAGCAACTGGCAACATAGAATGCGACGCAACAGAACAGACAAGGACCAGACAAAGACACAGAAACACAGGGGGCATTAAATCCACAGAGGGTAATCACAGAAAGAGACACACCTGGGAACAATCAAGGGGTAGACAGGACAACATGGAGACTCAAGACACAGAAATCCAAAATAAACACATAGAAAGTCAAATCAACACAAAAGAAAACCCAATCTTGACAAGATCAAAGGAAACTCTGAAGACATTTGCTTTTAGCCTTGTTTTATAGGAACTCAGTATTTCATCACCCTTACAGTATTCTTGATTATTGAATTGCCCTTCAAGATATTTCCTGCTGAATTATTGTAGCTGCTTCACTGTCTGAATGTGAAATTATTTAATATTTGTGATTTTTTGGTTTTGTTTAGGACAATAACAGATACCTCTGTTAACCAATTGTGCCTCTATCACTAATGAAAAAGAAAAAATCAGAACCAAAATATCAGAACATCTGTGGACTGTGGCTTCAATTAGAACCTTTAATATCTACCAATCTATCACGTCAGCCATATTAATATATAACCCAGGCTGTTTTCACATCATTATTTATGTAAATAACAACCAATTTATTCATTAAAAAAAGACAACAGGCTCACACCAAAGTTTTGACACATTATTGGCAAGTAAGGCATTTACATCATGAATTAGTTACAGCTTCTTACATTCTTAAATTAGCAGAATGAAATTATTCCGGTACACACTCAGAGAAAGCTAATGCTATACAAGGTCAAACTGCATTTTCTAATATTTGGGGCGTCCCAGGACGCCATGTTGGTGGACATCTGGTCTGGCAGGACATTTTGAAGTGTCCTGTGGAAAAGCAGTACTTTGATGACTCAGAAGGTCAAAACGGAGGTGTTGGTGTGCACTACAACACAATGGACTGTCTCATTCATAATAATATTCTGGATCTGGTCAAATGTTTTTGAAGACTACAGCTCCAGGTCAGTGTCTGATGCCCGACACACCAGAGTGTGACCCAGGCCTTAGTGTTCTCTCCGCTGAACGAGCCAGGTGGGTTTCTTTAATCTGTCCAAGAGTTCCCTAGAAGTGATGCCTCCTCTCTGCTCTTCAGGGGCCAAACAGATTGTGCAAATGAGCACCATCACGAACACCTGTTCTCCTGCCAAACTATACCCACAGAAGCCAGAAGCAGGGACAAAGAAAACTGTGAAGTTATTACTCACCTGCATTGCATAGACTCTGCTGCAGTAGACAGTGAGGTTAACAAAAGCAGTGTAAATGGCCGAGTTTAAAACATGTTACGTCATGCAGATGTTGTTCTTCTAGAGCGGAGAAAACAAACAAAGCTTAAAAAGATAAATCATTTGGGTCATTTTATTTCACAGAAGCACTCTGAGTGGTTCTGAGTCAAAACCCTAATTCCTCCTGAGAACAAAAAACACAAATGTGACAAATGGCTTACACTCACGCCTATTGCAAGCAAGATTTTGCTGTGTGTTTGTTTGTCTTTTCATTTTTTAGTTTTGTGTCGTAGAAAATAATTGTTGAGAAGTGGTGTTCTTATTCCTGAAACATTTAGCTCAGGAAGTGATGAGGAAAAATTATCTTTGTTCTTCACAGACCTGAAGCATATAAAATACTACCTCACTGTAGCTTCCTGTTTACATTCCGTTTTTAATTAAGAGATGCCAAATATGCTTACATGCATGTCTGCATTTCTGCATTACTTTGGTAGTTTTTTGTTTTTATGCACCTCAGTTAGAGAGGTGTGGGAGGTTACTGTATAAAATTGACTCCTTTGAGCTTTACATCATGTCATAATGTTACAAACATACCTGGAGTGTTGCTTTGATTATTTTTGATCAATCCTTGAGTCTCCAACGGCAACCATTCGGAGGATGCTTAAACGCTTTCTCTCACAAAGTTCGTGTTCAGAGCTGCAGTCTGCAGCTGAGCTTCCACTCCACAGAGCAGCCCTCCCTCTCTCAGCTCCTCCAGACTAGCGGCAGCAGCAAACACCTGGTGGGACTGAGCGTCTGCTGAACTCATCATAGGAGCACCTTCTCAGTCCAACACTCCTCAGAACAGTTGAAACCACCATAATGGATGGTTTCAACTTTCCGAACAGGAACAGGACCTTCTTAAAGAGACACAGACCCAATTCCAAATCAGACCTGTGTTATTAACGCTTTGTTAATAATTTAACAACGCATTAAATTATTATGTTTAAGATATAAAGTATATCATTAAAGTAACACAGATACTTGACTGTGCTGGTAAATGGCACTATGTGCCTGAATAATACATAGCGGTGTCCCTTTATTTCACATTTTGTGTATTTCACTTTGTCATGTAGGCATTAGATGTATCTCCATATGGAAATGTATATTAAGGAATTGTGCTTAAGTCCATACATATGCACAGCCTCATACATTTGGATGTTGTGGCGCTCATGAATGAAAAGCTGCAGGTCTGCATATCGTCACTAACATCCAGAACAAATGTCACCAAGTTAACCTCCCTGTTTATTGCCAACTTGACTATCTCTGTAGAAACCAAAGCAGATTCTCATTTTCTCTCAGCATATCAACACATATGCAACATCATGGCAATATTTGTGGGTGGCATGCAACAACCTGAGGGATTCATTTAAGCAGAATCCAATTATGTTAGCTTCTGTTTTTCTTTTTTCTTTTTTTTTTTTTTTGGCTTATTGGCACTTGACAGCATTTAGCAACTTTGTGCATTCACCTGACCTTGCTGAGCCTCAAGCAAAGCTTGATGCTTTTAATCTATTTCTGTTTTTTAACCTTGCCGACTTTGCTTCCTGGCTGGTGTTGATTCTCCACCAGGTTTCTGGTCCTGGGTTACCCAGAAACACAGAGTGGTTTTTCAAAACCTTTTGAATCTTGACTTTATTTGAATTCGGCAGCACAACAAAAATGGTAGCCTGGGCTTTAGTCTTTATTTTTAGAGCTCACTGAAGTGAAAACAGGGACTTTAACAGGGAAAGGCTGTTGCTTTCTGCTCCTGTCAGACTGCTCTGCAGGATAGACGAATCAGTGAGAGTTAGGAGGCAGCTTCAAGTGGAGAAAACTTTGAGTGAGTCCGTACTTGCTCTCTTTTTCTCCAACTTTCAACACATACATAAGCGTGCAACGTCATACACACACACATACCCGCACACGGTCACAAACACAGGTATATCCGTGCACACACACGCATACATATAGAGCCTTTTCCAACTGCACTCTCCTCATGTGTGAAATGAGCAAGGGTCTTATCTCTTGGAAACACACCACTGAGCCAGAGGAGAAGGGGAGAGAGGGAGACACACAGCGGGAGAGTGGGGAAAAAAGAAGGAGGCGGAGGAGAGGGAGAAAGATTGAGAAAAAGGTGGGGGAGGTGTCACGTGGTGAGCATGCTGATGACTGGAAATATGAAAGTTTGCTGCAGACTCCTGAGGTCTAAAATGAGCCATAATCAACTCTGTGTGCCTTTATGTGGCTGTGTATTAGCCTCTGCAAGGCAACATTTCATATGCAGACCTGTTCTACTGCAGAGGTTCACTGTTGTTAAGATGCTGCACTGTAGAAAAGTGTTTGCTCCCCTTCAGATTTTTTTTTGTCAGGTTCCAGATGAGCAAATTAATATGTCAGATCAAGATGACATCTGGAAATACAAACTACTTTTTGTATTTCATCCATCCATCCATCCATCCATCCATCCGTTGTCCAGACACTCTTGTGAGACAAAATTAATTTGTCCAAAAACAAAGTTGTTGTCTACACAGGAGTGGAATAAATAACTTAAACACATAAAATTCTTATTTTTATTAAATCTTTTTTTTTTTCCATGTGTGTAATTTGTAAAATGTGATGTCTGACTAATGTTGTGCATATTTTATGTTAATGAGGAAATGGTCTCATATGTTGTATAAATATTTTTGTGTTTTATTACGTGGAAGATTAGTAACCACTTCAGTGGAAATTAATGGGGATCCTAATAAATAATGTTTCTTTGGAGGGTCGCGGAGATGCAAATTCCCATCTTCAGTTTCAACCAAAAAAAATCATCTTTATTACCCTGAAGACTCCTAGGAAAATATTCTGTGATCTGACGAGACAAGATCATTGTCATTGAATGAGGGACAGACTAATGTCTGAATCTTCATCTTGCACAGAACAGACAGGATGTAGTCAAACAAATCTGTACCCACCTGCTTCTCCTCTGCTTGACTTCATGCCTCTGGTATGGCTTCAAACTGAAGAAGAAGAAGTTCTTGTCTTTGCCTCAAGGTAACAGAAAGGGATTTTCTCCATGTTTCTATCCCACTGTGAAGAAGGCCTGTCCTTCCTGAATGCTGCACACTTTAGCAGAGCTGAAAGATATTAAAATGGGTTTAAACAGACTTTAAAATGAGACAAGGCACCCTACAGAGGGCTGTAATAAGGAAAATTAATTAAAGTGGGAACTAGGAGAGAGGGTGTATGATGCAGCTCTGGAGAATCCAGAGGCAGACTGCAAGGAAACTGCACACAGCAGGACTTTGACTTTAAACAGATGAAGAAATAACAGTAAAGACTTTATTATTTAAAATCCCACCATGACTGTAAATGTCTCATTGGTAGCCTGGAAATTACAAAGAAAAGCAGGAAAACGGCAGTTTATTAAAAACGGTGATTCAAAGATCAGCAAAGGGATAGCGATACATCTTCATTCCTTGTAATTATGGGTGCCATTAGCTTAGTAAATTTGGTTGCAAAGGGAAATTATATCACCTCTGTGTATCATATCCACATGAACCCAGTATTCAGTGTAGGTTTTTTTCTCTCTGCATTGTTTTACAGGTCAACCTGAGCAAAGATTTCTAAAAGAAAAAAAAAAAAGGAAAAGAAAGAAAAAGAGTAAAGCAGAATTTTAAGACATTAAATTATTGTACTGGTGCTAACATGGCTCCTTTGTTTCCAGATGATCATTTTTCTGCATGATTACAAAAGTCTGCTTTACTTTTGCAGGATTCTTATGCCACCTTGTGACCAGTATAAGGAAGAAAAGATTTTTTTTTAGTTTCTTATGAATTTGGCTGAATGTTGTTGTTTTTTTTCTTTCTTTTTTTTTTTTTTAAGATAACCATTCTCAAGAAAACTGGATTAACAAATCAGTTATGGATTCAAGTTGACGTAGTGTTCCTGAGTAAGACTTCTCTGAGATTATGTCCATGTTTTGATGCCTGCGAAGACAGATAGATGCAGAACAGTTGCATATGCTGGAATAACATAACTCTGTTTTACATTACATTTTAATATGCACTGCTGCATAAATATGGAAGACTAATACTGCACATCCTAGAAGTTAACAAGAGGATTAACCAACTGGGTTCCAGTCCAGATGAATCTCCAGGTTTGGACAACAGAACTGTGAAAATGTTAAAATGTTGTGTGAATTCATGGAGGGAAGCTGATGCTTCTTATGTCGAGTAGAGAAAATCAGCTTTCTAACAAATAAATGACCGGTCTCTCATTCTGTAAGATAGTTACTGGAGAAGGACTGGATAATGAAAAATTATATATACTGTTGTTGTTTTCATATATAATGAAAACAACAACAACAACAATAATAATAATAATAATAATAATAATAATAATAATAATAATAATAATAATAATACAGACCTTTGGGCACTTAAATAACTTAAAAACAACATTATATGTAGGAGAAAACATAAGATACAGAAACCCTTCAGCTGTGAGTTTGACAATGAGGAACAGCAAAAACAAAAACAAGTCTATGATTTAAACTAAAATGTGCAGATTCATCATACTGTGATGATTTAAAAATGTCTGCTGGAGCTCAATCATTTATATAATAATTATATAATAAATTATATATACTGAAAAATTATATATATATTATATAAATTATATATGATATAAATTATATATATATATGAGGTGTAAAAAGATAATTTGTGCGTCAAGCAAGTGTTTAAGCAAAGATTGGCTTAGAATTTATTGTAAAATCTTTCACTGCCATGAACACTGCTATGATGTTTCTAATTAGTCACCAGGTTAGTAGAATAAAAATTTTCCATATGGAGGTACATGGACAAATTTTACTTAGCATAGAAAGTAGCTGATGGTTTGCTATCCTAGTAATGATATGAAGCTTTTAGCATCACAACTAGCATGGTGTGGTAATGTGGCCTCGTTTTTCCTTTTGAGTTCAAGTTATGTTTTCTACATTTGTTGCTTAGGATTGTTGTTATGTTTTGAAGTGTTTATTGTTGTGTTGCATGTTTTTGAGGTCACGTGCCACGCGCACCCGGAGACGCCCACTGCATCAGCACAGGTGTTCCGCATTCTGATTAAGCAGCGTGCAGACTGGGACTGGGATAAAAGCATCGATGGTGAGACATCTACAGAGAAGAGGCAGACGGACTTGGGCTGTTTTTGTGGAGGACGGCACGAGCAGGCTCAGGAACTAGCGACGAGAGGACGGGTTGCCAGGAAGCGCCATCCGTCGGGTTGCTGTTGGAGGCCGCGGGTTACTCGACTGGTCGCCGTTAAGAAGCGTGTGGCCGGCTGGAGGAGCCGTCGGGACCAGGGTGCGGCTGAGGTTCATCAGAGGCTGGAGCTAAGCATCTATTTTATAGACTCGTTTTGACTTGTTTGACAAGGACTGCCTGCGCCTCCTCTTTCTTTTGATTTCCTGGTTTTAAAATAAATTATTGGAACTTTTATTGGTTGTTGGAACTCTGTTCACAATCCCTGCTAGTTCATATTGGGTACTCCACTCGGGTGCCACAGAATCTGGCGTTGTCGGCAGGATTGCAGGATTGTGAACGGTGTTTTAATAACTAGAAAAAAAAAAAAAAAAATGATGATGCCTATTTATCCCGGTGCCCCTTGGATCCCTAAATTTGAAGGGCAGGGTGACAATACTAAATATAATGAGTGGAAGGAGCAAATGCAAGGCCTTTTAGATGCAAATGACTTACCTGAATCACACAAAGTAAAGATTTTGATTGGTGCTTTGTCTGGGTTGCCCAGACGTCAAATTAATGTGCTCTGTGATAATGAACGTGATAAGGTGACAAAAGTATTTGCAGTACTGGATGACTTGTATATAAAAAAGGTTCCAGTTTCTGCTTTACGGTCACAATTTTTTGGTTGTGTGCAGAAACCGGGTGAGTCTGTCCAGGCATATGGACTCCGGTTGAGAGAGCTGTATCGAAAATTACAGAAACATGACGAAACGGAAGCACCCACTGATACCCACCTTAGGGATCAATTCCTGCTTGGCCTGGAGGATGGTGCCATGCTGCAGATGTTAAAGCGAGTTGTGCGTCTGGACCCTGATGTGACTTTCAGTGCTGTCCAGCAGGAGGCTCTTCTATTGGAAGAAGAACAAAGTCCAAAATGGCCTGAAGTGACATGTGCTGCGGTAAGGGACCCTAATGCTGTTCGATTTCATCAACAGAGTGACTTGTGGAAACAGGAGCTGAAAAGGGAACTCATGGAGGAGGTGAAAGCCCAGATGAAGGACCTTGCTCGTGAGTTAACCCAAGAGCAGAGATCAATGGGTTCCGTACAAACATCAGTTTGCCCCAGGACCAGCTCTCCACACCCCCGGGGCAAACGGCACCAGGATCGTCACACCAGCTACCGATGGGACGAGGACGGTAGGCCTATTTGTAGGGTGTGCAAACAACCAGGTCACATAGCCCAATTTTGCAGAGAGTCCTCTGTGAATCAGCCAGCTTTAAACTAGCACACCCTACTGTCGAGGCCCATGCAGTGGGGTTAGGTCAAAAAGACCAAAGGGCCACTACCAATTTAGTGGGGAATTGCCCATATGTGGATGTGTCTGTGGGAGGGATTAATTTGGAGGGACTTTTGGACACTGGCTCACAAGTGACACTTATGCAACAGAGCCTGTTCCTCGAACATTTTCCTGATCGCAATGTTAATAATGTCCCCACTTACATCCAGCTTAAGGCGGCAAATAGCCTTAAGATCCCCTGTATAGGCTACGCTCTAATGGACTTTAAGATCGGGGGTGTTGATATTAACCAAAAAGGTGTTTTCATAGTGACTGACGAATGCTCTACCAACCCCTTCATCATTGGCATGAATGTAATTAGACCCTGCTGGGATGTGGTGTTTCGTAACCCTGGGCAGCCCTTGTCCTTTTGCTGCCAGAACCCGAGGTCTCAGCGAGCATGGCGGGAGGCTTTCTCCCTTTGTCGGAGAATAACCGTCACCACGGAGGATGAATTTATGGGATACGTTTGGCCAGCCCAGCGACAAGGGGTCAAGATCGCAGCAAGAAGTGAGGTGGTGGTCTGGGGACGAGCCCGAGCAGGACCAGCAGGGGGAGACTACTGCGGCCTAGTGGAACCCCTGGAGGAGCTTAACACTGTCTCGGTGGGCCGTACCCTCGCTGTCATCAGAAATGGTAGGCTCCCTGTTCGTCTGAAAAATTTAAATAATTTTTCAATTACCCTAGGGCGCTACCAAAAGATTGGCCGCCTCTATCAAGTCGACGACGTGGCTATCCACAGGGGTCGAGATGTTGACCTGGCTGTTGACGACAGTGGCGTGGTGCAAGTCGGGCTGGTGGAGGCTGTGGAGTCCCCAGAGGAGAGCCGAGGCTTCGGCCTACAGAGGCTAGCGGAACAACCGGATTTAACATCTGCCGAAGCCGGTAAGCTGACCACCCTGTTGCAGAAATGGGAGAAGGTGTTTTCTAAACACGATGAGGATTTTGGTCGGACGGATGCCGTCAAGCACACCATCCCGACAGGAGATGCATGCCCTACAAGGGAGAGATTTAGACCACTGCCACCACTCTTGTATAAAGAAATGAGGTCATTGCTAGCAGACATGTTGGACAAAGGGGTGATAACTGAAAGTTCCAGCCCTTGGGCTGCACCCATTGTCATGGTCAAGAAAAAAGATGGAAGCTGGAGGTTCTGTGTCGACTATAGAAAACTGAACTCTGTTACGCATAAGGATGCTTTCCCCCTCCCTAGGATTGAAGAGACTCTAACTTCCCTTTCCAAGGCAGAGTGGTTTTCTACTTTAGACCTGGCCAGTGGATATTGGCAGGTCGAAGTTGACCCAAAGGATAGAGAAAAGACGGCCTTTACTACACCTTTGGGCCTTTTTGAGTTCCAGCGCATGCCATTCGGGCTCTGCAATGCACCGGCGACCTTTCAGAGACTAATGCAACAATGTTTAAGTGGTCAGATTGCTGAGTCTTTACTTGTATATTTGGATGACATAATTGTTTACTCACCTAATTTTGACACCCACCTGCAGCATCTGGAAGATGTCTTCACGTGTCTGTGGAAGCACGGCCTGAAGTTGAGACCTGACAAGTGCAAATTGTTTCAGAGAGAGGTGAGATTCCTGGGCCATGTGGTCAACCAGAGGGGAGTTATGCCTGATCCAGACAAGGTGGCCGCAGTTAGAGTGGGCCGCCCCAAAGTCCATTAAAGAAGTGCGGGCGTTCCTGGGCCTGGCTGGCTATTACAGACGTTTTATTAAGGGGTTTGCTAAAATTGCACGCCCACTTAATTCTCTGTTAACAGGCATTCCTACTGATAAGAAACATGGCACCAAATTAATTGATTGGACATCAGAGTGTCAAACTGCGTTTGACAGACTAAAAGAGGCGTTAACTCAAGCACCAATACTGGCCTATGCAGATTACACGCAGCCTTTTAGCCTGTACACTGATGCTAGTAATCATGGATTGGGTGCAGTACTGGCACAAAACCAAGAGGGAGAAGAGCGAGTAATCGCTTACGCCAGTCGCAGTTTGCATCCTGCGGAGCGAAATGACGCAAACTACAGCTCATTTAAGTTAGAGCTCTTGGCACTGAAATGGGCAATCACTGAAAAATTTAAGGACTATTTAACGGGTGCCCAGTTTACAGTGTTTACTGACAATAATCCAGTTGCCCACCTGCAAACTGCCAAACTTGGGGCTGTGGAACAAAGGTGGGTTGCTCAGTTGGCCTCGTTTGATTTCGAGGTGAAGTACCGAGCAGGAAAAGAGAATGTGAATGCAGATGCATTGTCCAGATTCCCAAAGCCTACAACCAACAATGGCTGCGCTGTGGCAGCTGTAATGGCTACCGAAGACGTGGCTTCACTGGAGCTGGGGGAGGACTGGCAGACCTTACAGGGGGCGGATCCAGACATACAACAGGTACGAATATATGTGGAAAGGGGGAGAGCCCCAAACAAGACTGAGCAGGCAGTTCTAAATGAACCTGCGAAAAAACTGCTTAAGCAGTGGAGAAGACTCTGCATACATCAAAAGGTCCTCTGCAGACATGTGTTTGACTCTTATGAATGTGAGCCCCGTTTCCAGATTGTGTGCCCAGATTCCAAGCGTCAGGAGGTCTGGAGGAAATGTCATGAAGCTACAGCCCACGCAGGAGTGGAGAAGACCCTTGCTCATCTGAGGCGCCATTTCTTCTGGCCAAGCATGGAAAAAGGGGTACAGGGTTTTCAGAATGGGTGTGTCGTATGCAGTCTACAAAAAGACCGTGTAGAACCACGAGCACCTCTCAAGCCGATAGCAGTGTCTTACCCTTTAGAGGTAGTAGCTCTTGATTTCCTTTCTTTGCGTCGGCCGAGTGATACTTATCAAAGTATTTTAGTAATGACTGATATGTTCACCCGTTATTCATGGGCCGTTCCTACACGTGATCAAACTGCTCAAACGACTGTTCGTGCAATTTGGTCTCATGTCATCCAACCGTTTGGTTGTCTGACGCGGTTCCATTCTGACCAGGGACCAAATTTTGAATCAGAACTTATGAAAGAGCTGTGTAGCTTGTATGGCGTTTCTAAAAGTCGCACTACCCCATATCACCCAGCAGGTAATGGGAGAGTAGAAAGGATGAATCAAACATTGTTAAGCATGCTTCGTACACTTGAGGTCGAAAAGCAGAGTAGGTGGCCAGAGCATTTACCCGAGTTGTTGCATGCTTATAACAATGTTATTCACAGTGCTACTGGGTTTGCTCCATCGTATCTCATGTTTGGTCGTCATCTTAGACTCCCAGTCGATTTGAGTTTGGGTGTGTTAGATGCACAACCCCGTCGAGACTTACAAGGGTGGGTCTTGGAACATCATCAGAAGCTGTCTCATGCTTACGAGGTAGCCCGGGATAAGATGACTAGGGCAGCAAACAATGAAAAACGGTGTTATGATAAGAAAGCCAAAGCTAGTGTGCTTCTCCCTGGGGAGCGTGTGTGGGTCCGTGATAGAAACAGACAAGGACAGGGGAAATTACACAGTTGGTGGGACCCAGAGCCATTTGTAGTTGTGGGTGTTGTTGGGGATACAGGTGTGGTTTATCGTGTTAGACCAGAGAAGGGTGGGAAGGAACGAACCTTACACAGAAATGCTCTGAAGACTTGTATTGCTCCTTCCACCGACGCGCTTATAGGGCAACTTCCCGTCGAAAAGCATGAACCGCCTTTAATGCTCTATTACCCTGTAATTAATGAAGAACAAGTACTGCGCCGCTCTACACGCTCTACAAGAGGACAGTGTCCTTCTCGCTATGGGGAGTAAATATCGGCCGGGACTGGCCTTGTTAAAGTATGGGGGGGTGTGGTAATGTGGCCTCGTTTTTCCTTTTGAGTTAAAGTTATGTTTTCTACATTTGTTGCTTAGGATTGTTATGTTTTGAAGTGTTTATTGTTGTGTTGCATGTTTTTGAGGTCACGTGCCACGCGCACCCGGAGACGCCCACTGCATCAGCACAGGTGTTCCGCATTCTGATTAAGCAGCGTGCAGACTGGGACTGGGATAAAAGCATCGATGGTGAGACATCTACAGAGAAGAGGCAGACGGACTTGGGCTGTTTTTGTGGAGGACGGCACGAGCAGGCTCAGGAACTAGCGACGAGAGGACGGGTTGCCAGGAAGCGCCATCCGTCGGGTTGCTGTTGGAGGCCGCGGGTTACTCGACTGGTCGCCGTTAAGAAGCGTGTGGCCGGCTGGAGGAGCCGTCGGGACCAGGGTGCGGCTGAGGTTCATCAGAGGCTGGAGCTAAGCATCTATTTTATAGACTCGTTTTGACTTGTTTGACAAGGACTGCCTGCGCCTCCTCTTTCTTTTGATTTCCTGGTTTTAAAATAAATTATTGGAACTTTTATTGGTTGTTGGAACTCTGTTCACAATCCCTGCTAGTTCATATTGGGTACTCCACTCGGGTGCCACATTATGGTGAACTGACACTGTATAGCTCTGTTGGAAGAAGGTGCTCATGATCTCAACTACCTGCATACTGAGAATATAATATCCTAATGGCTCTCAGGAGCTTCTCTGCGGCAGGGAAGCTGGGTTAAGTTTGGTTTCTGCCCGACGCATGTACATTCAAAGCAGAATCAAGCTGACACAATGTTTATTCTCTGCTCGGGTCATCTCTGCTAAACTCTAGGGGACAGTATATGGCACCTATGGCAAACATAAGACTGCACAGCATGTTTAGAAGTAAACTGAGCTGTTTCTGACAGCTGTGAAATGTTCGTGCAGCAATAGTCCTCAGTCAGAGGCTTCTTCAAATTCACTGCAAGACTGACTGCTACCTGAGATCCTTCATTCTCATTTACTACTCACCCCACCCCAAACACCGTCTGTCCCCCTCCTTCAATTAGAACATCAAGCAAGTACATACAGAAAACAGATGAGTGCTCTGAATTCTTTCATTTTGTTGTGATGGTTCCTTGAAAAATAGCCCTTTTAAAGGCTGTTTTACAATCATAACTTCTCCCTCCATCCCAGAATGAGTGTGGAGTCAGAACACACTGACCATGGCATGACCGCCCAGGACAGTGAGACAGGATTAGGTGGTAGGGGCAAGGGATGAAATGTGATTTGGCCAATGGCATTTTATCCCTTTACTTCACCGCCGCCCAGCATCAGCAGTATCAGCAGCGATACACTGCTGGAATCTAACAAGAGCCCCTTTTTATTAGATTATGGAACCTTTTATGAAATTCTGAAGAATGCACTCATTTCCTGACGCTGGTAGACAGCAGTAAACAACTTATCAGAAAACGATGATTCATGATATGTTTCTGCTGGGTTTTTTTCATCTTGGTAACTCCTGTACAGCAGCACTAATAAGGCTAATGTCACGTTCTCTCCACAAAGTGGGGGAAAAGATCCACTCCTATCAGCTGGTTCTGTGGATCTAAGATGAGACATTTTAAAATAAAATAAAATGTATAAAAATAAAATAAAATTAATTAAAATAAAATAAAAGCAATAAAATACCCATAAGTGTTTTAACATTTTAGAGCGTATTGCATGTTAACTAGTATTACATTTACTGTGTCAGCTAGTTGCTGACACTGTTCATTGTTAAGTATTGTTTTTCAACTGGGTTGGGCACATTTTGACTTTCTTACAAACTAATAAATAAGAACTTTCTGTGTTTACACTGAGGTTCAGGACAGAGACAGGCTATGACAGCTAAATCATTTGCTTGGATTTGACTAGATCAGTGTTTTTTTTGCCTTTGCTAGAGATGAGAATAAGAGAAGATAAAAGTAAACAACTAAATCGAGATTCTGTGTACAAGAGTTGGAGCAATACATCAGAAGACAACTTTTCTTTGGGCATCTCTACAAAGTTTTTCAATATGAACATCTATTATACTTAGCTCTAATAAAGGGGCCTGTATAATGATGAATCTCTAACCTCAGTTACAAATCCTTCCACCGTTCTATATTGTCAGTGACTACATTTGTGCAAACCAAAGCTTCTTTATCAGACATCAGTCAGCAGCTTCATCCTCTTTCTCTTTCACCCTTCAGTGTTTAGTTCATTTTCTGAGCTAAAGTTATTCATGAGCAAAAACAACATCACAGATTGACAATGTCTCCCATCCCATGCATGAACTGCAGAGCTCCTTCAGCGACACACAAAGGAGTGTTACAGCAGGTCCTTCCTCTCAACAGCTGTCACATTCTAGAACCATCACTGCTCCCAAGAAACTCTGTAAATGTTCACATGCCTGCTATTATTTGCATAGTTTTTTTAATTTGTTGTAATATTCTGTTTTTTATGCACAGATTTGTATGTACATTTACTATTTATTCATGTGCTTACTCAGTTGGACATTTATTAGAAAAGAGTATACTATTTTTTAATACAGGTACTTTTTATCTTTTTGTTATACATTTTTCCTCACTGTACGGTCTCTTTTTTTTCATTTTCTGTTTTTATATTTCTTTACCTTTGTGTAAATCTGCATGCTTCAACTTGTGTGTCATTCAGCTGCAGCAACATATAAATGTCCCCTCTAAGGGACAAATGATATTTCTATTCTACTCTAGTTTAGTTTTAAAATCTCAACAGAGCTCAAATCAGAAGCATTTTACTGCCTCAGATCTTTGGGCATCTATACTATACTGTAACTGCTCATATAAGTTACAGTATAGTTGTTCCTCTGCACAGGTATCTCCATCTTCTTGTGAAAATGTGGAAAAGTCTTTACATGCTTAAACATAACAAAATTAAAAAAAACTCCCTGCTGACAGATTGATAGTGGATGCATAAACACTGCCACCTTCTGGTCAATTAATGTTTTCACTTGATTTTGGTTTTAGTATTTTGACTTCAGTCCACAGTTAAAGCTGATAAATGTCATCTAACTTGATCAGGCATGACTTTTAAAGCAGTTATTCTAGTTTATAACTAAATGTTTGTAAATGTTAAAATTAAATATATCTTTACATACATTTCCAAAATATCAAATAAAATAAATTCAACAGTCAAACATTACTGACTGGAAGAAGGTGCATCCCATTATCTTACAAGCTCATCCCTAGTGGGGTTGTCAGGGGTCCTGGTTCCTATCTCCAACACCTCTCATATGCCACATGAGTTTTTGCGTCAGCATCAGCTGCTTCTAGTGGCCAAAGAGAGCAGATAGAAATCCTTCTTCAACCTGACAGAATCCCTCACCGAAGGTGTCCATCAGCGGGTTCTAGGGTTGCTGCCACAGCAGGCACTGACAACCTTGCAGCCACAGCTCTGATAAATAAAAATGTGGAATATTATCATTATTAAGGCATTTAAAGAATATATCGTGATATCATTTTTTGGCAATATCACCCATAGTGACAGCTGAAAAGATATTTTTTACTACTTATTGTATGTGATATGGGAAAGTGTCTTCTTAAATATTTCCCTATAGCATCCTGAAAAGGATAACAATTTAGTGATGTTGCAGTTTTCCACAGCTCTCTAGTGGAGCCAAACTGTGATCACTGTAGATGTCTGTACTAAAATCATGAGTCTTTTCATTGTTCACATGGATATCAAAGTCTGCGATTTCCTCTATGACCTCCGCGGACAGATAAGACAAGATTCTCTTCATGTCTGTGGACTTCACAGGCCCATAATTAATATGAATGATGTATTTAACTTGTGAGCTGAGTTACTGAAATACACAATCTTTTTATAAACATTCTAATTTATCAAAAATGAGTGTAGTTATGGACTGCTAAATTGACACAAGTTGTCAATGAAATTCTGATGCATAGAATCAGAAATCTACATCTAAACTGTCACAGAGAGTAAACACAATAAAAAACATGCTTTATCTGCAGCATTGTTCATTAAAATGGCACATTACTGATATGTTAAAATTATATATGATAGGTGCACTTAATGATATTGTATTAGCATTTGGCAAGTACTTTTACATTTAATATTTTAAGTACTTTTAAAAGCCAGTACTTTCTTGCTTTTACTCAAGAAACAATGTTAATGTGGTACTTTTAGAGCACCTTTTTGTCTCTTTATTTGTACTTTTACTTTACCACATTGTTTGAGTACTTTCTCTACTTCTGGGTATGTCCCAACTACACAGCCCGTTTGCTGCTGGCTTGTTTTCAACTTGCTTCTGACTGCCCACTGGAATTTAATTATACTCTGAGCATTTTTGCAGTAAGTTTGAGATATTACTTTTATCTTAACTGTGTAAAATAACTGCATAGTTTTGTGCCTATGCTGCAGCTTGATAGGTAAATGTGATTATATATGTCAACTAATATTAAGATAAATATCTATGAATGATATTCATTTTCATGTCCTTATTAATTAATCTGTGAGTGTACAAGTGGAACTGTATGGTTTCTGTTTGTTCTCAGTCCTATAACCACTACATTATTTAATATTTCAATGTGTTTCAAAACTTTTCAAATTTCTGCAGCAGTGAAATTATGCTAAACACTTTTAGTAGTAAAATGTTGAATAACTTAAATTCATTGATAAAGTCTTTGAATCACTAAAATTCTTTGAATAACATACTTTTGAGCTCCAAAAAACATGCATTTTGCTTATGTAACAGCAAACGGACAGAAAACACTGTCAAGAAAAAAACTTTGTTTAAACTCTGTGTAAAGGAAAAGACACACATGAGTCAACTCAAACAGGTCAAATGTAAAACCATCTTCTTCTGTCCTTGACCTTTTTGCCTCTATCAGGTCTGTTCATCTGTAACACGGAAATCACATGTAGAAAAAAAAAATTTGCATAAAGATTGGTGAAAAATATGTAAAAGTAGCTTATATCTGAGCTACAATCCACCGTCACTGTTTTTGTTTGAGTCTGTCTCCGTGTTTCCTATGTGATTGTTAAAGCGCTCAAGCATCTCCTTGCTTGGAACAAAATCTTTGCAGCACAAACTTTGCCTCCTCAGTCCATATTTTATGTGGAGTATGTTGCTGAGTGTGTCCTGTGCCAAAACTGACATAGAAAAAAAAATAATTTTGATGTTAATGCTTTTCATGTTGAAATCAATTCTCAGAGAAGGGTAGACATACCTCTTAATGTTTGAGATCTTCTCAGCAAAAGAAAGTGACATCATTTCATGCAGCTTATATAGCTGTGGAATGTAATTCCACAAATTTAAAGGGAAAAAAACATAAGGCAACAAAGTTGACAAAATATCCTCAGACACATATTTCTTAGAGAAAAATTGTGCTTTTAATTTATTTACTGAAATATTGTTGTATAATTGACTATTTGAGCAGGTTATGTAAATTCTATTTCCAAGTTTCCAAAAGAGAAATATTGAAAACAATGTTTTTCCATAATATTCCAAGATGGGGGGAAAGGGGTCGTGTCCAACTATATAAAACACTTTTAAATTTAATTATATCAATGTTATAAATTGTGACATATTTTGACCCATGCAAGCAACCAAGAAATTTTTAAGATTATTTCCTGAGAAGTCCTGAATGTTATTCCTGAATGTCAAAATTATAGAAAAAAAGTAAGACGGATACTCGAATACTCGATCAAACATACTGTATCTCCGGTAGAGGGAGGCTGGGCAACAACCCTCCTCACGGTGCTGAAGTTGGACTCTGATTCAACTCTTCTTATTCAGGAATTACTCTCTGAGCTTTAAGAGAATTTAGACCTCTTTAAATACTCTCTACTTGAAAATGTTAAATTTATTGGACTGGTCAAACACTGAACGAACTATTTTACAGAACTTTCTAAAAGCACAACTTCCAATCCAAAGCAGCTATTTTAGAAACACAATAATTGTTATTTCTATTTATTTTGTGTCAAACAACATTAAACAAGGTCATAGAAACCTGAACAGTGTGTAAGTTGTGTTAAATAAATCTAGCACCGACTAGTCAGAGTTGCAAGTTTTCAGGATGGAGCTAAAATAGAATCAGTCTTTATATACAAAGGTGTTTACCAAATCAAATGAACTGAGGTTATGTTGAAAGTAGCATAAGTGTATTGTACATATATGGATTAGGCGTAATGCTGAAAAGCGGTGAAATGTCCTTTGTTCTCACGCAGAATCGGAAGCTAACTTCAGCATCGTCAATTCAGGAAGTGACGTAGTCCAAGTAAACAGAAACAGCAGAGACGAACAGCAGTCGTTTACTGTCAACCAGCGGATAGTCAAGTGTTTTAAACGCGGCTCCCGTGTCCAGTCGTCTGGTTATTCCGTTCATTATGTCCATGTTTCTACCGGGCAAAGCTACTATGACCTTTTATGTGTTGTCTGTTGTTGGGCTGCTACTTGTTAGCTTTGTTAGCCAGGGCAAATGCCAAACAACTGCACCGCCACCACCCCGTAAGTTCCGACATTTTCTTTCTAAAGTTAGCTTTTACGTGCTGAATTTTTATTGCATGTTTATGAAAGCTTAACTTCAGTTTGGTGACGTTTCAGAGCAAATTAACTTTAGATAGTTAGCTGGATTTAGAAGCTACGCCACAGCTGAATGGCGTGTGTGCGTGTGTATGTGTGTGCCTGCGTGCGTGTGTGTGTGCGTGCGCGCGCGCACATTGGGAGTCTGTTTCTGACCTTAAAAAGACTTTCTTTTTTTGGTCTAAAACTTCGTTTGGTGTTTTAGCTCTATTACTTGCTGTTTTTCCTTCAGAAGCTTTCAGGTGATTCAGCGACATTGTGCTCTTTGAAGGGTTACTTCACACTCTTCACTGCGGGTTGTAACTAACTAGTTAAACATTTTTGTAATTCTTTTTGAAAGTCATTTTTTGATTAAATACTGGGTTTTTCTGACGCATTTTTCTTACTGATGCTGCCTCCAGATGTGGCGAAATCTGTTCTCTGTCCAACATTGTGAGATTTTCCAATAACTGTGTTTATGTATTTATAATGCATTCCTCGTTCCTTCCACTTCTGAAGCTATGAAGGTCGAAAAATATCAACGCAGCTTATTAAGATAAAGGAATCATAATAATTAACCTTGTTATTGCCCTTTCTGACACTGGAACAATAAAACCAGCTCATGTCCATATGGAACCAACTGGGTCAAAGTCTTTGTCAGGAATATTCTTCTGTACTGCAGTTTGAATTATTTATTTTGATTAGATTAACACTGTTAGCAGGTTTTAGTACAATTGCAATTTACTATTTTAATTTTATTGCTTTTTATTGATTTAACCTGAATTAATTTCTTCTTCTTGGCTTTTTTAGCTCATTTCAGATTATCCCTTCAGTTTTGAGCATTCACACTGAATATTTGCTGTAAATTATATTTTTCTCATCAAGTTTATTTTTCATCTCTTTTCATTCAGCATGTTCCATCAACAAGAACTGTGACAGCTGTGTTCCTCATGCTAAGGTGGGTGAAAAGACTTTATAGCTGCTGTAAATCCAGACCTTTGCCCGCATAATTTCTCCACTTCATAAATGACGGTTTTACTGTCCTTTGACCTTTCTCTTAAAATAATATCTTATCTTTGATGGTTTCGTTAGCGTGAAATATTTTAAATATGTTTTCTGGATTTATTGAAAGTTTGGGTTTTCATCACTAATAATGATGCTGAATTTTTTTCTTACAATATTTCAATGAAACATGTAGTTTTCTGTTTATGTCTTAGTCTTTGCTTAGTCAAATAATCAGCATGTTGTCATAGTAACATTTCCTTATAAAGAGCTTTTATCAGCATATTTGTTTGCACCACTCTGGTGTGTCATGTCCCACTTGGGCGTCTCTGGTGTATCTGACTTTTTCTCTTATGTTTATAGAAGATAACATAGAAGATTATTTCTTCTATGTTTGATTGATTAGAGAGATTCGTATTTACTTAAAACGTAATTCTCTTACTTTATTTTACTAATTTTATTTTTGAGGGGGTATTTGACTTCAATGACATAAATAAAGAGCTCTGATCAAACCATAATAACCCAGAATAACCTCCCTCTGGTTAACAGGTCCTTATTGTTTTATCATAACCCAGCAGACAGTGAGTAAACTGTAATAAATGCAACTTCTGGGTCTGATGTTTTCATGTTGTCTCTACAGTGTCTCTGGTGTTTTACCACCAACAACTGCACAGATTACCCCGTGACCTGGCTGTTGCCCCCAGCATCGCTGTGCCCGCTGTCTCAGGCCCGGTGGGGGGTGTGCTGGTGTGAGTTGGTCTTGTTGCTCTCTCTGTTTACTTTTGACTTTCAGAAAACTCAGACTGCTTTCTCGGGGAAGAGGAAGTTGCTCTTATAGTTTGATTAAATTTAAGGTGGAATTACTTACTGCCGTGATTTAAACATATAACCAAACAAAACCCACCCTGACATATGGAACCTTAAATGCTTTCATGCCTATTTTCATGCTAGACATGCCTGTTTAAAACAGGCAAATTCAAGGTTTCCCTTCTATGCTTTTATTTCCGGACCTCAACAGTTGAGTGACATGTTTGTCAGAACTTTCTCTTCCTCTAACTGTGAATTGTTTCACTGTCTCTGACATATCTGTTGGCTCTACATCTTTCCCTAACTGCAGTCTACATGCTTCCTCTTTATTTCTTTTTAAAAGTCTGCTTCATAGTTGTAAGTTGAAACTGGGTGCAGATCGGGGGTTCCCCGTGTTCACTGAACTGAAGACAGAAACTTTATCAGTTAAGTGTTTAGAACCTTTCCAACACAGAGACATTTTTTCGCTCAGTCCATCTAAGTAAGACATTTACAGCCACAAATATTACCCGAGCTTTTGATAAAAACGACATCTCCTAAATTTTTATCAATGTATACTACAGAAAATCTGTTGTCATTTTTAAAGTGCACCCATTTTATTCTGATTTTTATGTTAGTATAAAGAAAAACATGAAACTTTTTCAAAAAGATGTCTACATTTTCTTATATGGGATGTTGATCTTTGGACATGGTAACCAACTTATTGGCGAGAAAAAGAGATCTAAATAAATTTATTGTCATCCTGTTGTGTAAATCAAATGTAATTATTTCACAAAAAAACCTAAAAACTAGATAAACCCTCCATTTGTTATTCATAAAACTTCAGTTGTTTTTTTTAAATCATTTTTCGTCAAAGTTTTCCAGAGTCATTGTGGGAAGTCAGTTGTGACTGGAATAAATCCCATCAGTGTGTTTCCATAAGGCTAAACCTGGGTTACCGCAGATTCATTTTCCTGACTAGCATCAAAACAGAGACGTTAGATTAAATACAGGTGTGTGTGCAATTTAGCTACATGAGGACTATGTAGCTAAATTGTATTCTAGCATGACTGCTACTGAAGTCCAATGATCTGTTCTGACTTCACACTTCTGTTGTAGACGAGAACTGACGTGTGTGAGACACACCCCACCAACTTGGTCTATGTCTGTGTGTTTTCAGTCACACAGCAACTGATATTTTGTGAAATTAACTTTAGACTCTGTCAGAGTTGTTCATTATTTTATCACTATTCCTTATCTAGTAATAATATTAGCATAGCTTTTATTATACACTTCAAAAACATTTCATATTTAAACTTGTTTATTTCTGACTCACTTTTAGGACTTAATGTGAACCATGATGCTCCACAATGGCACAATTTATTTCAGTTTAACATTCACTTTGTGTTTTCTGTAGTCTTGTGTTCAGCCACTGGTTAGGCTGCGGGGTCAGGGGACAATATGGAGTAATTATAGTCTCCACCTGATAAGAGACCCTTCTGAACTCTGTGTTTCACTGGAAACTGAAACTTAAGAGTTTCACTTTAGTGGGAAAAACCTGCAGTATTATGGATAAACCAGCAGGTGGAGCTGCAGCCAAACGTGTTGAGTGTTCTGCAGGATGTTTAATTTCTTGCTGAACCTTAAGGAGCTTTTGAACAGGAAAATGTTTGATGCTATCTTATTTGTGTGTGTGTCTCAGTGAACTTTGAAGCGCTGATCATCGCCCTGGCAGTGGTAGCCGGAACCATCCTGATCAGCATCAGCGTCTGCTGCTGCTGTTGCTGCTGCTGCAAGAGACGACGCCCAGGGTGAGGTCACATGACTGCATCACACTGTAACATCACAACAAGTTAAGGTTCAAGCCTCAAAACATCAACAGAACAAGCAAACTGGTCACTCCAACAAGACCAACTTGTGACGTTTCTTGTTATTTTCAGCACGTAAAACAAGCTTGAGATTTTAGCTGGAGATATAATAAATAATTAAAGTTTATTACCAATAAACTAACCCAAGTACACATTATCTGTACAATTATTCCAACAGAAAGAGATGATCATTTTAAGCCAGTGTGTTTTGATATACCAAGATAGTGAAGACATTATCACACCAGAACAAGCAAGATCTTATAATAGGATCATGTAGGTATTTAAATGTTTTGTCATTTCATAAAGATGAATATCTGTGTGGTTGGATTTTGAAGTTTCTGATTGTTGATTCACCAACACCAGCTCATTGATGCAGTTTTACTGTCAACCATGTGTGGCTGTGGGTCAGTTTCTAACACTTTGCCCCAAATACTACTATCTTCTTCTTTGCTCCTGTGCTAAACATTCCTGTTTGCATGTTTTTTTGCAGACGCTGCTGGATTGTTTGCTACTTTCTTGTTACTTTAATTAAGGAAACAGAAGTATGATTATACAGTAATTAACTATATTTTTTCCAATTTCTGCTAGAAAGAACTTTCTGCCCCTCCATCCTCTCAACTCCCCAAAAATGAGCATCAAAGACAGTATCAAGTATTTCTCATGGAGTCAGGATGAGATTAACGTTTTGGTGTCATGACAACAAAGAATCTCCTACATTCAGTCTCACAAGGAGCCATTCACAAATCTGCAGGAACTGAACTGAATTTGGCTTTTAAGTTTGTGTGTGTGTGTGGTGCTCAGTCATTGTGCTGAAGTGAAAATAAAACCATCCCATCAGTCAGTCAGCCATCTGCTGGCCTGTCAGTCACAGACAGAACTGTTAGTAGGAATCAAACCTTCCTGGAACTTCACTATCTCACTTCACTTCTCACTTCTGCTTCACTTAGATTTTACTTTTATATTTCAATGTGTTCAGCATCAGTAACGGTGTAATAATGAAGTTTGGAACCTCCTTGTTGCTGCTGCTGGTTTATCAGAATAAAGCGAGTGAAACTGCCCATATACCTTCAGTAAACTGAAGGCTTTTTGTTATTTGCTGAGCTGTGGTGTGCAGTGATTCTCATGTTTCCTTTATGTGAAGGCCTGACAGAGATGAGGAGAGATTTGCCAGGAGGAGAGAGGAGATCAGACAGCGCGCTGAGGAACGGTAAGAACTTCCCTCCAGGCCTCCGTAGAAACATCCAGAGCACATCAGAACAGGCGTCATGTGACAGCTGTCCTGGTCCTGTCAGAACTGTTGCTGGGTCAGATCGGTGCTTTTTATCAGAAACTTTAATGATATCTCAGTTCAGAACTCATAGAAAGCTTAGTGTGGTCCCTCCCTCTCTTCCTTCGTTCCTTCATTTCTTCTCTCCCGCCAACATGTTCTTCTTTAAACATAATATTTAAGGGTAGGGAACTGAGAATTCTGAAAATTAAAGGATATATTTTTTTCATGGGAGGAGCACAAAAACCTCATAAAACACATTAAGAGATTAAATCATTTTGTTTATGGAATAAGTTTTGAATTCCCAAGAATATCTTCAAACACAAAGACGTTATTGTAGAAGTATTATGTGGGTTACCACTGCTGCCTTACATCACTAAAAGGTTTCTAGTGGCAGAGCAGAGAGTCTATTACGGCGCTGATGAATCTCAATAAGAGTGTCTTTGTCAGCACAATATTATTTCAACCAGCTACAGGTAAAACTGAGAGCTCCACACTTGTTTTTTCATATTTAAGCTTTAAAAATGATGTGGAGCTTTAGTCTTGTTCGGACCACATGTAGACCCAGCAGCATCCAGTAGAACCGCCTCTTCTATGTTCTATATTCTATGTTCAGGAACCAGCAGCTGGTGTCTGGCTCCGACCAGCCCCAGAGGAGTTCAGTGCTCCTCCAGTCGGATTGTTTAGTGTCAGCAGCTGCTGGTGGTCATGTGCTCAGGACCAGAGGACTACTTCCTGTCCAGGGCCGTCCTCTGTTAGAGCAGACACTCTGAGGAACAGAGAAGTTAGTTCTACTCTGGACTGCAAGAACAATTGCAAAAGTCTATCATACTTCACAACAACTCAAGTCTTAGTAGATATGTCCACAGCAACTAATTATTAAACAGAGTTTTGTTGCCCTGGGAGACCAATGTCTCTGTTGTGGATCAGGTCCTGGGCTTCAAAGAGACAGTGCTTTAATAAGCTGATCACATCTCTGGATGACCTCTGGAGATGGAGGTCATGCTGTGGAGGAACCAGGACTTCTAACACACTGCTACTTCCTGGACTCCCTCATGCTGCAGCCACTTCCATTCAGAGCTCTAATGCTGCTGATCAACTCACTATTACTTCCTTCTGTCAGTTTTACTTCAAAGCTAAACAAGTGGCAGAACCTTCAGATAAGTTCTCATTGAAATTCAGTTTCTGTAATAAAAAATAGTCTAAAACTAAAGTCCAGTAATGGCTGGAACACCAGACCACTCAGATGTGTGACTGGCCCAGCTTCAGTCTGTTCCTCTGCCTGTTTGAAGTTTAAGTTCACTTCACTTCAGAAAAACTTTATTAATCCCAGAGGAAAATGAAATATTATTGTAACCCAGGCAAGTTTCTTCAGAGAGTCCTACATGCTGCTGGCTGTGGCCAGAAAGACTCTCCTGTATTACAGTTGTACCAAATAAGCCTCTGACTGAAGAAACTGAGGAAGCTTTTCTAAAACCACAGCAGCTGTTAGAAAAACATTGATGACCTCAGAGGAACCTGCTTCAGTTGGGTTCAGACAACTTTACAAACAAACTAAGAGCAAACCTTTTAAGGAGAAAATGGTAGGCTCAGGACTAAAAACTGACTGGTGCACATGTCAGGCAGGTTTGACTTTCTTTAATCAATTTATAGGCAAATTGCAATCTCTAGAATTGAACCGCTCTTGGTGGGAGCATTTAGTTTCCCTTTGGGATAAAAAAATATTTCTGAACTGAATTGAAATGAATCCCAAACAGAGTTTACTTTTATAAACTTCATTTTATAGAAAATACTTCCAACAATCAGGGCTGTTTTGACCTATTTTTCTAGAGAATTTGTGTTAACTGTTAACCATTGATCATCCTGAGACTGCAAACCTGTAAGACGCTCAGCCTTTAGCATACGGAAGGAACTTCTCAGTTACACAAGCTGCAGCTGAAGTCTGGATCAGACTTTTATTGTGTTCTTCCCTCTACCTCTGCTTTCACTTCCAGCTTGTAGAAGGAAGCCATGTTTATGTGGCAGAAGTGCCAGGGCTCACTTCTGTACACGTCGGTCTATCTGTCTGCCTGTCAGTGCACCAAGTTTCTAGAAAACATTATTTCAATCCTTTACTGAGTGTGCAGATGTGGCAGCAGTTTGTACTTCCAGGCTTTGACCCAGATGCAGTAGAGACCGGTTCAGATTTTAGTCAGACATGATTGGTTGAGTCTGGCCTGACGATTAGGATGACCATTCTGTTTTTTCTGGTTGTCTCCTACAGGAAGGTGGAGAGACAGTCAAAACACGATGAGATCCGGAGAAAGTATGGTGTGTATTAATGTTTTAATGTTTGACATTTCCCCACTAACAAAGAACAGAGAGCTCTGTCATTTTCATGGTAGCCACAGATGAAACCAGACATTTACATACACTGAATATAGAGACACAAACACAATTTTTCATAATGAAGTCTGAAGTTAAATCAGACCAAACATTACTTGTTTTAGCTTAGTTCAAATTACCAAACTCTTTTCTATTTGTTAAATGCCAGAAAACTTAAAGATAACATTTTTTAGATTTTTTTGTAGCTTTACTCAAATTCAAAAGTTTCCAGTTTACTGAATACATTTGCTGAATACAATAATGAATACATCATTGATATTTGCCTTTATTCTGCATTTTATATTCCAAAGCTTAATTTTCTTTTGAATGTTTTAGATATGTTCCCTAAAAAAAATCCCTGAAGTCATGATTTTATTTAATTTTTTTGTAAATAATTTGGAGTTGCATTCAGAGAAAAATCTCTTGAATACTGATCCACTTAAAAAATACATTTTTTGATGACTGCTGTTCCATATGAACTCTAAAATGTCTGAGATCCAATGGATCAGTTCTAGTAGAAATAATTTCACCTGATAAAACAGTTAAATATTATAATAGTATATTTATGGCTGTAGTTCAGCAGAGCTGTTTTCAGTAAAACTCCATTCCATGTGTCTATACTGACGAAGCCTTCCTCGGAGATGAGGTAGGAACATGTATCAGAAATTGACCTGACTTGACCTCTGATGTTGTTCTGCTGTCTCTGTGCAGGCCTGATGGGGGACTCGGACCACCCATACAGCAAGTTTGAGAACGAGTGAAGCAGCTGAGCTGGAGGACTGAGCTGCTCTCATGTTTTCACTTTTAGCTTGAATCTCTGCCTTTTTGTCTCCTGATGCTAACTCTGCAGACCACAGCTGGACACACCCACCCAGATCCAGGCCCAGCTTCCACTTCCTCCTGTTTAACAAACACAAACCTGACTGACTGACTGACTGACTGACTCACTGACTGACTGGTCTGGGAGGACTCTGTTTAGTCTTGGGTGAATGTGAAGCCTGTTTTTAAATTTTTTCCTAATTTCATGTGTTCAGAAATGTTTTCTCTTTTTAGATATCCTACTTTCACGTTAGTCTTTTTGCACTTTGTACATGGAGGAAATTTATAAATTACACAATTATGATTGCATCATTGACGTGTTCACATAAAGAAAGGTTGTGTAAAAATAAAGTGTTTTTCTTTCTTTTTTGTGACTAGTTAGCACAGTAGAAGTCTGATACTGCTAACCTTCTGCCACCTCTCAGTACATCCGTTAGCATCATCCAGATCAAGTCTGCTTCTGAAAAATGTTGGCATTAATTCTAAAGCTTACAGTGAGATATGAAAAATCTCATTGATTCACGTTTCAGTTATCATGGTTGATTAGAGGTACAGCTCAGAGAATTTAAATATTTTGGAAAAGTACAATATTGTTTGTCATTTACATTTAGAAATATAAACTCATCAAATAGATTTATAAGATATGGCGTAATATGTTAAGCTATTATTCTTTGGAAAATTAGAATATTAACACAAATTTCTTTAAAAAAAAAACATTTTTAGGCTTATGTAATGTATATCATAAAAACATAATCAAGGGGAACCCAACAGAATGACGGTTTCACAGGGAGGACTGCAGCCTTGAGAGAATTTTCCAGCAGGATTTGCTACCTGCCAAAGGTACTAATACCTGGTTCAGTTTCAGAAAGAGGAGGAGTTTTCAAAGAGACAGAGGCCCAATTCCAAGGTGTTAAATTATCATGTCATATTTCTTGTAAGTCATATTTGGAAGATATGACATTTTTATAACAACTAAACTTAACATAGGTACTTAATTATTCTATAAAATGCCAATGTGTGCTTGGAAAACACATGATACTGCCCCCTTAAATCCAGACAGCATTAATGAAACTTGTATTTGTTTGATCTTCAGCCATTTATATTGTGTGTTTGTGTGACTTTGTAAACTCGGCCTTAGCCCCTGGCAGACAAATAGCATGTATCCCCACAGGATGGCTAAAAGCCTGGGATGGAGGTAGGTCTGCAGTAGAACACAGAAGCATCAACCCCCAGGCCTCAGCAGACTACTAAAACCCCCAACCAAGAACCAAGAAGGGAGAGACCATGTGTTATACAGTTGGAGTCACAGTAAGAACCACAGTGTGCCACGGAGTGCTTCTGTCTTTAAGAGAGCATCCTGAAGCCAGGGGTGTGTCCATCCAACCAAGGGGGTTTCCTGTATCCAGACCCCCTGGTACTCCCAACCTGCTGGACAGACATTGAGCTACCATGGTGACTGGTACACAGTCGCCTGGTGGTGACTGTGCAGAGGTCCCTTTGAGTTGCAGTGGTCTGCATGTGCGTGTTCTCTTTCCTGTTAGAATTGGATGTCTGTTTTTTGTGGTTCCTCTTTAAAAGATTTTAAGTAGTATAAATAAAGAAATATTCTGTATAAAGTTGAACGATTCTTGTGCACTATTCCCTGCCTAATGTTCTCATTACAGCACTGTTTGATAACTAGGATTAATTGGAATGTATCTGTGAATGAATTGAGCTGACTGTCTTGTAAAGTGCCTCCAGATGACATTTGCTGTGAATAGGCGCTATACAAGTAAACAGAACTGATTTTAAGTGAGTTGGAAGGGTTGCCAGGAGACAAAGTCTTCCTAAGAACAAAACCTAGCAGCACCACTGAGGTTTGCAAGCTTCTGGAACACGAATACATATGGCCAAAGAAAGATGTTTGTTCATAATGCAATAAGTCTGTAAGAAAAACTAATTGCATATTGGCTCAAACATCAACTCACCAACTGTAAAGCACGGTGGTGAAGAACTCATCATTCAGACTGGTTTTGCAGCCTTGGGACCTCTGCACCTTGTGGTCATGACCATGACCCTCCTCGATATATTTACTTAAGACTGAATCAACTAACCACAAACTACAATAAGCTAAAGTATGATAAAGAGACACCAACAAAAGCATAGATTGTGCCTCCATTATGTTTCAGAATGCAGATGTGCTGTTACTGTACATCCTGTAGTCGCCTCATTAACAGCCACACAACTAATAAAGGAGCAATTCAGACTAATAAAGCGACGCATTTGTCTCCATTCTCCCGAGCTGCAGTGGAAGTCATTAAAAAGCCGCCTGCATTCCTCACATGCTTCAACTGAGACATGTTGGGATGCACATCCAGCTGAGCTGCACCGCTGCCGTGGTGACTGCAGCACACACACACACGCACACACACACACACACACACACACACACACACACACACCCACACCCACGCACACACACACAGCCCCACACACCTACACACCCACACACCCACACGCACACCCCATCAGATTGGAGATGGGAGCTCACACACAAAGACATGACAGAAGCTCCTGCTCTGGGCTGCAGCTTTATATTATTGATGCGGGCTCTGGACTGCTCGCTCCGCTCTTTTTAATCCATCCACTCCACTGGAAGTCCTGACAGGGAAACATGATGTTATTGTGGGCATGGTCCACTTTAGCAGCGGAGGACAGAGGAGAAAATGCAGAATAATATTAAGAAGCAATAAAAACAAACAGGGATGTGTTAGATTGTGTGTAAAATGACCCGGTCCAGTAAAGGGCAGTAACCTGGACCAGTCCTCCTCCTGCAACACATTACGGGGCGGCGCCGCTCTTTGACGGACTGTCCCTGGGACGAACCGAAGCCCTCATCTTCGCGGGACTCCTCCAATCCCCGCATCTAGGGCGGGGTCCTGAAAAGAGAAAGAGAGGGAGAGAGGGAGAGAGAGAGAGGGAGAGAGAGAACCTCCCCCCTCCCCCCCAACAGCCCCCCCTCCCAAAATATGACATCCAGATTGCAGCGAAGCTGGCAGCGACTGGGACCCAGAGAGAGGGGAAAGAAGTGAAATCTGGAGAGGAGGCTTTTCCAGGAGCTCAACCCAGAACAAGCGCTTCGGAGCCACCAGACTCGGGAGACTTTTTTCTTTGTCTCTTTTTCTTCTTCTCCTTTGAAATGTAGTTGTATATTTGAGAAAAGAAAAGCCCAGCCTCACTAGTTGATGAGAGAGGTTCTGAGCCGCTAAGGCTCCGTTTTGCAGAGCTCCGCAGCGCGCCGCATCTGCTTTTGCACAGCCGAACATCAGCAGCCGTTTCCCCGCTCCAAACCGCAGCCGCCCCGCTGCCTTGGTCCCGAAATGTGCGACCTGATGCCGGCCTCCCAGCCCGCTGAGAAGATAGGCAAGATGAAAAAGTTGAGGAGAACTTTGTCGGAGAGTTTCAGAAGTATCGGTGAGTAACGGGACTTTTCCTCCCTCCACCGTTTTTTCCATCAGCACTTTTGGGCCAGAACCAGAGTTGGTTGTGAAATGCCTCCAGAAGCAACACCAGGGAGGATCTCTGCTCTCGGCTTAGCTTTTAACACAGCCTCCATGGTTTCTAGTCCTAGAAACGCTCTAAAGATCCCCATGACATTTTTCACATTTTACATTTTACTCTAATCTGTTTAACCAACTTCCGGGAGTCGCTTTGGGGAACAGAAAAGCCACATTGTCTCATGTGAGAAAGTGATCATCAGAGAGTCCAGTCTGGATCCGCTGTAAACCAGCAGGTCTGAGCCCAGATAGTTACTCATGCTTAATATCACTTCATTGATCAGTAATAATAAAAGTAACAAAGATAGTGGCAGGTTCGGTGTTTCCAGAGACATTGAAACAGAAAAAAATGTTCAAAAACTTCTTTCCAACAGGAATATGTTTCTTTCTGTCACTGGAAACGCAAATAAAATCCTTCAGGTTGTTGGACTTAGATTCTGTTGACAAACCCAAAAGAATGGCAGTTTCAGTTGGGGTCCTTTATGAAAGAGAGTTCCAAGATTTCTAATAATTGTTTTGCCCACATTACAGCAGAAAAGTGAACCATGAACCCATGATATTCTTTTTTTTTAAATTGGAGAATAAAAATCTCATATTCACTCTTAGAGATGAAAGTTTTGGAATAATTGATGTATTTATTTGCTATTTATTTGGTACATTGGTTTTTTAAAACTATATTTAAATATTTGTTATTAAAACAATTCAGTCTGAATCTTCTATTATTATAATAATTATTATTATTGATATTATTAATGAACTGGTTGCCTTATTTGTTGCTTTTCAAAATGATAGAATTTTGATTTGTTGGTATTTAGTGCTTGTTTTGTCAAAACATCACAATTGTAATAATATAATAAACTAAGGATTATTTTATTAATCAGTTATTCTGTGGATTATTCTGATGATTATTCAATTAATCAATTTAAAAAATGGGCTCCTTCTGCAGGTAAACCTTAAATTAAAAGATGAAAATAAACAAATAACTCAATATGTGTTTTAAATAATGAAATAAACATTTTATTGGGTAAAATGTAATAACGTGTTATTCATTGATCATTTGAAATAAAGGACTTTGGATTAACAGATTCATTATTGCACAGCAGAAGGGGTTTAATTGGACTTTTTTTCTTTTTTTTTTTTTTTTTTTACAGAATTTGAACCAGTAGAAGCTAAAACTGCCATTTAAAGAGTTTTGATTTACAGATAAATATTTTTTTTAAAAAAAAATCTTGATTAAAATGTATATATTAATACAGTTTTGACTTGAATACTGCCCTGAGTGTGATGTTTTTTCAACAGATGTACTAAATTAGTTCAATAATTGATTCATCCCATTTAATCATCTCAGCCCTAAAAAGTATTGCTTAGGATCAGGGAGCTGAAAGTAAACAAGTTAGTATTTCTGATTTTTCTGTAGTTTACATGTTTTTGCTGTACCCTTTTTTTCACTGACAGCCATATTTTATTTTAAACTAGTGTAAGAAACTGAAAGACTAAAAGAACTCAAACTACCGTAGATCTTGTCTGGGAACTGATTGGAGGCGGTTCTTCTTGCAGGACAGATGGAGGGAACGTGGACATCAAAGGTCCAGGTTGGGTTTGTCTAATGACACTTTGAAATTCCTTCAATGATTTAATTTGGGGTGAAATATGCAAATCCCTTCCAATCCTTCTTTAAACCACCTCCTGTTTTTTTAAATGGGTCAATGATTTTCTCACACATTAGTGGAGATCCACGTCTCCTCAAAGACATTCTCTTTCACAGATCCAAATAGAAACAGCTGCTGTGTGTATTGTAATGTAACAGTGTTCTGATTTACTTTAATATACCTTGCATGATCAGAAAACTACACAATTATTAAAATCAGATCTTTTTAAGAGAGTAAAAATATGTTGAATCTCGTGTTCTACAACCTCCAGTTGCTTTTCAGGAGTTCCATTGCTTTTACTAAATGCAGTTGTTTAAGTTGTTTCTGTGGATAAATCGGAACATGCTGCAGATTAAGAGCAGCAAAAGTTTTTATTTTTCTACGCTCCTTGATTTTGCTGAGTTGGCGGAGGAGCTTGTGCAATATTTATGAAGGTTTGCTCTTAATTTGTTTGTTCTTGGTCTGTTGTGTGTTTTCTTAAGCAGTCACACTCGTACCCGTCTCTCCTCTCTGCCAGCAGTCATTCTCCTTAAACTGTGAGGACAAAGACAAATGTGGAGGTTGCTTTAATATCAGCGATGCAGCCTGAAGGATCCTGAAAGAAGCAACATCAGATCTGATATTTCCTTACAAGGATAAGACTGTTTCTTCCTGGAGGACGTATACAGCCTCTATGATCAAAAATGAACAGGAGTGAGTCGGGGTCAATGTTGCGAGAGAAAGAAAGATTGGCATTGACTTTTCCTGTGTGCTGATGCACGGCTCTTATTGGCTATCTTTCCTCCCATCTAGATCAACACATCTGAGCATCGATCGGCCGCTTCCTCCTCTCCACGGATGCTTTAACAAAGAATGCGAGCCGTATTGTTTATGTCTTTGTTGCATGGCTGATCCGACTGGTCCCAGTGGACCGGCTGGTACCGATCACTGAACTGAAGCTCTGTACAGCAGAATGCAAGGTGGATGTTTTAACTGCAGCAGCCTCCCTTCATCTACTTAATGAAGGGAAAGAGGAGAATGTTGTTTTAAGCATCATGGATGTTCGGAGGTGTCCTGACAAGGAGATGACTTTCTCACTTTCTGAGCTGTCAGCTGGAATCCTGGCTGGAGGAGGTTCTGGGCCAGCAACAGTCCAGCCCATCTGTTATAGTAATAGAGTAAATATCACACATTAATATGAAGAATATATCATATGGTGCAGTTTTTTCTGTGTTATTGCATCTTTACCTTCAGTTAATAAATAAAACCAGTTTCTCCGATTCTCTCCGGTGCAGATGGTACTCGTTCTCCCGGCAGGGAACATCAGTCGCCCCAGGTCTCACAGGAACAGCTGAATGTCCTCCGAGTGTCTGGTTGTGTCGCTTTGGGTCACCAGGAGAGGTGTTGTTTACAGAGTTCATGTGTTTGAGTTGCAGTGTTGAGGAAAAGCATTTTCAGATTCTTCTGTTTTTGATTTTCGGGGTGTTTTTTCACCCCTGATAGTCCGGCAGACCCGGGTCGATTGGGGATGTAATTTACAGCATTTGTTCATATTCAGCTGCTGTGGTTCTTTTTCACACTTCACCGTGTCAAATGAACAAAATGCTTTGAAAAAGCTGAAGAAAACAACATAGAAATCTGTGAAGAAGGCACTGAACACAACTTCTTTTTTCAGGAAATGTAAACAAAAATGTAATGGAGTCAGATTTTAGAGTTTGCAGGAATTCAAAGTGGCTTCAGAAAACCAGAAGCCACTTCTCCTGCTAGTGATAGACTTGCAAGTTTGTTTTAGTTGTATTTACCCAGAATGCCTTGGCAGTAGTCTGTTTCATGCTTTTGAAGCAGTCTCCAGTCTTCTTGGCATTCACATAAGCATTCAAACCTCACCAGAGTTTGCCTCAACCGAGCCGAGACCGAGGTTGGTAGGTGGACCAGAGTTCACTTTCATTGGTCCACATTCACTTCTCTCCAAACAAACCGGATTTTCTAGGCAAACGGACTCAATGAAAGTTCAATGAAAGCTCTGTGAATGCACCATTACTTAGTCTTAAGTGATTCAGATAGTCAAACAGATTTTATTATAAGTCAAAGATTAATTTTAAATGAAAATTTTATTTATTTAAAAAAAATCTATTCAGACCTACCTGATACTGTTAGCACAGATAACAAACTCACAGATTGAATCAGATTGTGTTTCAGAGCAACACCTCATTTATTCACTGGCTTTTTTTAATGGATTCTGATACTCAGCTATCTGCCTGGGAAACATAAGTAATAAAGCTTTGATGAAGATTAGACCAATACACTGTAATCAGTCAGAGTATTGAAGGTTTAACAGAAGTTTTTCTTCCCTTTACCGCCGGCATTGTGCCCTTGAGCAAGGCTATTAACCCCAGCAGCTGTTCAGTGACTACAGGATCTGAGTGAGGCTCCACCTCCAGGATGCTGAGATGTGATTAAGGATGTTCTAACTCTCCTGCTTCTGCTAAACTGGCAAACTAGGGATCTGAAGAAAAAACACCTCAGTGATTCTCTGCATAATGATCACTGGAGTCCAACAGTATCTGTTAATAAGGCCATTGGCTGTAGGAGCTCCATAATAACTCCAACATAACTCACATTTTAAGGTTAGCCTGTAATCCAAAGTCAAAAAACATTTTGGCTTTTACAAACATATGGATGGTTGTAAATAAATACAGAAGGATTAATTGTAAAAAATTACAATTATAACTGAGTCAGAAAGCAAAGCTCTCGATTTACTGGTCGATCTACGTTCCCACCCTCATCTATGGTCATGAGCTTTGGGTCATGACCAAAAGAACGAGATCATGGATACAAGCGGCCAAAATGGGTTTTCTCCGTAGAGTGTCTGGGCTTAGAGATAGGTTGAGAAGCTCGGTCATCCGGGAGGGACTCAGAGTAGAGCCTCTGCTCCTTCTCATCGGAAGGAGCCAGTTGAGGTGGCTTGGGCATCTGGTCAGGATGCCTCCTGGGCGCCTCCCTGGTGAGATATTCCTGGCATGCTCCACCGGGAGGAGGCCCCGCGGAAGACCCAGGACTAGCGAATAAAGGCAACTAGAAACAAAAATCTTATGCTCTTGTGTTGAAGTGTTGGGTCAGGCTAGTCTGGTCAGAGAACAGCGATCTGAGACGGCGAACGTCGGCTTTATTCAGGCTTGAACTGGCGGGATGAAAGAGGTGGAATATGTTTGGCATACGGGTATTGTCTCCATTTATCAAAATCTCTTCACAACGCGCTCAAATCAACACAAGGAAATGTATATAAACTTCTAAAATAAAAAATTAACTAGTTCATTACATAAAAATAATTATTCCAACAGTCAGAAATAGAAGCAATCTCAGTATTTCTAACTGACCTAAGACAGAAAATGTTTTGTCTGATTTAATGCCACTTAGAGGGAACAAAGCTTTTGTGTAATTTCTTACGCTGAATAACAGGTTTCAGATATAACACACGTGTGATATAGCAGTCACTTTTGTTTTCTGGAATGTGATGTCTTACTAATGTGTGTTTATGCTTTTTTATGCTTTTTAAGCTGATTCTGCTGTCAGTCCAGTTAGCATCTAATTTGTGTTTTCTCTGTTTTTCCTTGCAGCTTTCAAGAAGGAAGACAGCAGCTTTGATGAGGTAGGTTGAAATCGTAGAGGTTTGGGGAGCGAGTGCCATCCCTGGCCCGTTTCAGGTCTGGGCTGTAGCGATGTGTTTGCCTGAAATGATTTTTCAAGGTCTCATTGGCCAGATGTTGTCATGAAGGACTGCAGTGCGGTTGATTTTTCTCAGTTCCCTGTGGATCCTGTGGGAACTTGGTGCATATGGTGTGTAATATATTCAGCTCTCATCTCAGAGACATCCCTCTGGGTCAGTCACCATCACAAGACTGCTTTGGCCTGCCAAGTGAGACGCCAAACCAGACTGGCTCTGCTCTCAGGACTCAGATGGAAATGTATTGTATTAGTTTCCTTCATGGGAACGCTTGAGTTTTCCCTGCTTGTTCTGTTTCAAACAATTCAATTAGCTCAGGATCTTTTTGGAATATTCCCCTGCTCACATTAGCTGTATTTCCATTACAAATCTGCACAAAACTGTGTCATTATTCCGCTAAGCTAAAACAAAAACACAATTTAGCAATTGTGGTGTTTCCATTATAAGAAACCCTTCCCTTCTGAAGCTGCTACCCCCGCGACCCGACCCAAAAAAATGGATGGATAGATGGAAATTAAAATCACACATGAAAAAAAAATTTAATGTTATGAGTCATTAACAAACATGCTGTGCCATAATCCTCCCACTACTTTTCATGGTTTGCGCCAGTGGGAACATCTGGTTGATCAAACCAATATTGATATGGCCAAAAAAAATCACCTCATCCTAGCGAGAAACGTTTTATAAATAAAAAGGTTTTTTGTTTTTTTTGGCTACGTTTTCATTTTTCCTGATGGAAAAAAAACAAATCTAAAAGCTGCTTGGTGTGTGTGTTGTTTTACAATAATACAGTTCAATTCTTCTGTTTTGTGTGAAAATAAGGGAAATCGCTTCAGTCTCAGTTTTTCCTGATTCTTACTGAGCCAGCAGGCCTGAGCTGGTCTGACATTGCAGGCCTGGATTGATTTCTCCCACATTCTGCCTCATCTCCAGTGTGATAGTCAGCTTCTTGATGAGGCAGTCAGTGGCTCTCAGACTGCTGGGATGCCATGTTTGTCCTTCCAAGGTATTCATGCCTGGCTTATGTTTAGGTGCAGCTCAGCATTGCTGGGTTGCTGCAGACGGCTTCCTGAAGTGCTGCCCCTGCTCCTCAGCAGACACATGGCTTCTCCAGTTTGGAACTCTTCCAGTTCATGGTCAGCAGGGATGCTGCCTGATGAATAAGTGATAAGACGGCAGCAGTCTTTGTGTTGAGGTTGCATGCAATGTGTTGCTACTGTGTGGTTGCTTTATTTGTTCTGTTAGGCAGATGCAGATGTAAAACCGTTCAGCTGAAACCTGGAGCCATCGAGCAACAAGCTGACACAGAACTGCTTCAGGAACACGTTCTAGTTCTGCCTTCCTTTGTGTTTTTCCTCTTTTCCTGACTTCGACTGATGATGCATTTTGTTTCATCTGAATTTGAGGCAGTTATTACATCTGCATGAGTTATTATATTTTTTTCCCCTAAAATAAACATGATCATACGGTGAGACAGATTAAAAATATCTTTTTGAAAATAATCTTTAATCAGACACGAATCATATTTTTCAGTTAAGTTCACATATCTCTATAAAATAGTTTTTTTTTTTTTTTTGGTTTGATATACCGTAATATTATTTTTTTATATTCCAGGTTTTATTAGCCATAATCAGAAAATCCTCATAATCAACAAATAAAAGACTTGAAAACATCAGTCTATCTGTAATTAACCTACATAACGCTTTACCAAGTGATGGAGTTACTGGAATAAATATATATATTTATATTTTAATAATTAGCTGATTTCATGAATATCATTGTACACACATGCATGCTGGGCTGCATTTACAAATGACAAATTAATATTGTTTTCTTGTTGTGTTTGTTCTACAAACAGACCTCATCTATGCAAAAAACTCCACCAGACGCTGGTTAAATTGTCGGCTTGCTTTTTGTGTCTTCACACTTTTGGTAATTTCACAAAATAATTAAGTTCACGTTGGTTCTGATGATGCATCAGCTTATGGCCACCAGGGGGACGTTTCTGCCTGACCTGGTCAACTGGAATGAATTGCTCCTTTGGAACTCCACTAAATATGATCTCCCAATATGGAAAGACAGAAACGTTTGGGGTGGATTAGAGGTTATAATCTGCTCATCATAATTCACCATCACTCTGTGAGCTCAGACTGAGAGCAGCACAAAGTTTTTAGACAATGACATACAATTTAATTGATTTACACTTAAGATAACAGCATCGTTATTACAGTTTATGTCCACAGTTCATGAACATGCTGAACTTCTAACAAAACCTGACAACATGGCTTAATAGTATGAATACAAAATGTCTGCATGGATGGAAAATTAATAGGCAGGAAGTGGCGGAGCACAGCTGAGCCTCGTCATCACCAGTAACTATTACATTTACATTAAGGTCAAACAGATGTTTTTTTGTTTTTTTTCCCAATCTGGATTGCTGAAATATGAATGCAATTCTTTAAGTGTCTGTGGAATTACTTGGGATAAGTTGAATTAAAAACTTGAGTGAAATGAACTCAAACTGGAACGTGTAAAAAATACGGCATGTTTTCCAGGACTTCTGATTGGACCATGCTGCTTTCTAATTTCTTCCCTTCCCACCAATGTCTTTATATTTCTTGGCAAACAGCCATGAATACTCACATATCATTGGACAATTCCCTGAAATGATTTGGACTGTGTAGTCTGTGTTGCTGTTCATGAGAGGACTTCTGCAGTGAAACAGACCTTTTGTAGAAGTCGGTAGCATGGGAATTAGCTTGACCATTTGCTATAAATGGGACTCACTGCTGAAGAAGAATGTGAAGAATCCGAGGGGGGAAAGCTGTCTTCCTGTTCTGCAACATGACAGACCGCAGCCACAATACATGAAGATGTTGGGATTTAACTGCATGGGAGCCAGACAGAAAGCAGCTCTGGCTCACCTCCACTTCCTGGACTCATGACCATTCGATCGGACTGCAGGACATCCACATTTAGCAGACAGAACAAACACAAGCTACTACAATTTCTATTCAGTAGATGTCCTTGTAGAACAAGTGAAAAATACATTTCTCATTTTATATGTGTTACCGGCCGCAGACCTAGGGGGAATCTGGGCCGGCACACAGGCAGGATGCGCTGTGGATCTGTGAATGATGAGGAACAGACACGTTAATACGTTGTGCCTTGCTCTGCTGGCAGCGATTTATTATTGACTCCAACAGTCTTAAACATTCAGTCATTCCATTTAAACACAAATATCAAACCCTGTGCTGGGCCAGGTTCCCCTTCTAGATGTCTGTTTTTATGACCTGTCACTAAGTGTATCCAAATAATTTCCCATTGGCAGTTTTCTTGTTAGCTTAGAGAATCTTTTATGGTAAATGATTTTCTCACCAGTCATCTTTGGACATTTGTTCCTTTGTGTCTCCGTTAGTCTGATGTCCCTCTCCAATCTGCCTTTGTCTCGCTCCAATTAGATTCTCATTCTAAAGGGAGCTGCATAATTTCTTGTGTACTGTGTCATGATCAAAAATTGATGTAGCAATTTTTGTTCTTTAATTACCTCAGGTTCTCAGATAATCCTTTAGAAACAAAATTGTATCATCTGATCCTATGAATTCTGGAGAATATTTTCTTTAAAAAACCAACAAAGCAAAACAAAACAACATCAAAAAAACAGCTCTTCTGCTTCAAGCTTCTTGCTGCTCTCATTTGTTTGTGTCCCTGCATGAGTCTTTAATCCTAATGTTCCTTCTGCATTTGCAGCAGGATTGTATCAAACCAGATTTTTTCATAATTTCTCATACAAATGTAGATAAACATTATTTAGACAACCGTTTCAATGGTATATTAGCACAAGACTTAAGTTTAGTCTTCAAACTTGACTTTTGGTGAGATTTAATCTCTGTGTTTTGGGCAACTCAGTAACAGAGATGCTGCTACTGTATGATGTGGAGACAAATGGCACATCTCTGATTTTCTGTGGTAAATCAGCTCAACCTCAGTCAGAGAGCATCTGTAAAAGTAGATTTTCAGTCTTGCCATGGATTTATAAAAAGATTTGACTCTTCAGCTTGACTAGGACATTCTACAACAGTATATCCAGCAATCTAAACCATTCCACTGAAACTGAAATGCTTAGGTCTTTATGACGATGTTTATTCAATAAAGTTGTTTGACAAAAGCTGCATTTATATTCATATAATAGGAAAGAGGCTCCACATGTTAGAAATTCCTGCAAATTCCTGCCTGTAGTATTTCCCAACAGAGCATAAACATACATAGATGGAATGAAGAGCAAAAGCTTTCTTTTAATTTATTCCTTTCTGGATCAACTTCAGATGTTTAGTTTGACAGCTTTGAAAATAGCAATAATTGCAGAGTGCTGGTAGGGGCCTCTGAAATGACAAGGAAAAAGCTGTTGATTAAAGCATTATCTGCTTCATGTTCAGAAGATCCACAAGCTTTAATGTGCTGTATGGATGGAAACCTTGACACGAATCCAATAAGGTATTGAGTGAGAGGGGGGAAAGCAACAGAGAGCAGCTCTCCAACTTATCGGCCCGTGAATCAACAGAGATAAAAGCGCTCTGATCAAAGTGTGAGAGGGGTGGAGGTGGTTTGGAGGCAGTTTAACCTGCAGCGCTCAACACTTTGTGGTGTTGATTAGAGCTTCCCCCTCAGTCGTGATAAGAGTGTTTGTGACCCCCACCCAGGAGCCGCTCACCTTGCTGTGGAACATTACGGTTCTGTGCCACTCGCCCTGTTGTAAACATTTGGGGCCCGGTTTTTATCAGCCCTGCAGCTCAGGTTTTTGAGTTTCATCATGCGGGGCTCTAAGGTCATCTAGAATGATAGTGAGAGATCAGATGTGCTAAGAGGATTGTGATTACTATTGAAAGGGAAGAGTTTAACAATGACTTTGAGACAAAGGGAGGTCAGTTTGTCCCACTCTGTGGGCCTGAATGTGGCGAGAAAGCTCAATGTGAAGCCATTTCAAAAATAAAGTAACTGCAGTGGAGCCTATTTGCAAAATACTTCAGACCCCTCTGAAATACTTAGAACATCCAATATGGTGAATTAAAATAGTTCAGTCAAAAATATACCTTATTCTGCATTATTACCCACAGTGGAATCCACATTACCACTATAGCAGAAGTGAACATCCACAATCTTTCTTATTTAGATAGGCAGTACAGTCAAACAGCGACAGCAGGAATGAGAACAAGAGTTTTCATAGCTGATCATCACCTCACCCTTCACTGAAATGACCACTGATCACTCTACTGTAAACACTTGCATTTTAATATGAGATACGGGGTACAGCACTTCCATCGCATCGCATCGCAGTGGTACAGAGACACACATGATAATCAGCTTTTCACACACACACTAATGCGCAGCTTCGAAATCCCTGTCAACCTAACATTCATGTTTTTGGAACCGGGGATGAACCCATGCAGAACTCCATGCAAAGAAAGAAACCGGTCTGGGTTTTGAACCCAGGACCTTCTTGCTGCAAGACAACAGTTCTGTCAACTACACCACTGTGCAGCTTCAAGAAATGAAAATAGGCCTGTTTTTTTTTTATTTTAATTTTATCTAGGTTGCATGCTGACAGCGATGGCTCAGGGACACCTCTCTGACTTGGCCCTTTGATATGATGGTATTGTTGGGTCCCCACAGTACTGAATGACAGGGAGCCTCTACAGTCTGCTGTGTCACTTTAGGTTTGTTCTGTTATCAAAACTTGACTGTCGCTCTGAGGTGGAGACATTGCTGTCGGCTGTTTGACGTCAGTCTGCTAGCCAACACCTCCAACCATCAGAAGAAGCTCCATAGAGTCTGGCTTCTCTGTTTCCTCGTTTCTGTTCATATTACAGTCCTGGGAAGTTTTATAGGTTACAAGCAAACATGGAGTGTGTGGCAATAATCACAGCAAGCAGGGTGTAATTTCTTTACACCACGTTTCATTGTCTGCTTCCATGATAACACAAGTCAGCTATTGCCATCATGTGATGCCCAAATTTGATTAAAAACAGGAATAAACTTATTTTTTTCTGCTGGTTTGCTTTACAGTCTTCATCTTATTGTCCATAAACAACTGTCTAAGATGTATGTTTGACCCTGTGTCAGGCGCTGGATGCCTTCTATCAGGCCCGTGGTGAGAAAGTGTCAGTGTCTGACAGATGGAATGAATCGTATTCATAATTTATTACACCACCATATTAGGATGTTGGTATCATGCTCTTGTTCTGAAATTCTGTTCAGTGTGCATCCTGTGATGCATTCTGTGCATCACAGGATGCACAGAATGAAACACGAAATGTTCCACTTTTGTCTCATCAGTTTACAGAATATTTTCCCAAAAGTCTTGGGGATCATCAACATGTGTTTTTGGTAAATATGAGACTGGTGTTCATGTTCTGTTTGGTCAGCAGTGGCTTTGGCCTTGGAACTCCCATAAGGAGACCATTACTGCCATGAATTATTTTTATGGCTGAATCATGAGAAAGTATAGGATAAAAATGGCACAAACTGTCAGTTAGAGCAATGTCATCTTCCATCGCTTTGTCTAGAGAGAGGGGGAGTCAAACAGGGTCAAACATTGAAGACAGGGCCGGGAAAATAAGATAAAGTTATCTTATTTTCTATAGATAACCCTAGGTTATCTATAGAAAATAACATAAAGTTACTGGACTTACCCAGGAAGATCTCACAGCCAGGCCAAGTGAGGACAAGAAAAAAAGAGTTAATGTTAGCAATGACTGTAGATGATGGATAGCTGGAGAAAGAGAAAACAATAGTTTAACTTAGTGGCCAGACTGGTTTGGAAAGGATTTTTAATGTTTAATTAATGTGGTGATCTAAAAACTCTTTTTATGTTTACTCAGGTTATTTTGTGCACACAGTGCACACAGTAGAAATGATCAAATGGCCTAAAGTTATGAGGTTTCGTAATAAAACTGCTGATTTAGCATGTGTCATATGGGCTATTTGAGATATAATTCATAAATTTACTGAGCAAGCAATCTTAGCTTTGTTGTTAGTCACTGTAGCGTTGGGCCCTGCTTAGTAACCTTTTGGAAAGTCACATTGCAATAAGATAGACGACAATGTAGAATGAGCAAAGTTAAAGTCTGAACCTTTTAAAGATTAGCAGATAAAAATGAAACTCAATTTAATTTTCAAATATTTTGTTATATCAACAAAATAATCTCTGGATTATCTAAAATCAATTTCAAATTGCTTAAAACTTGCTAGAGGAGTTTCTTACTTCGTCTGGTGTTTGTGGTTTCTGTCAGTGTAGTGATTTTTCTCCTCAGTGTGAATTTTCAACATACTTATATAATCACACATAAGTATGTTGCAGTGCATGTGTGTTTCTGCACACATGCACTGTTTCCGGCCACTATTGAACCTTTATATTAAAAATGACATCAGATTCACCAATTCCAGTATTTTTTCATCACTGCATTGGTACCCACTATGGTTTTGTCTAACTTCTGCATTCATATATGCAGAAATGTTCTCAACCAGACGTGCAAGAGTCAGAGCTTCACTAAAAGAACCACTGCATAATTGGACACCACTGCTTTTTGGGGTTCATTTCTACAAAAATACTGTTTAGAAGTGACAAGAGTGCTTGACAGCTATGGTTAGAGTGCCTCTCTTGGTACCATGTTTACATGCTTGACATATCTTATATTACACAAAGTCATGGAGTTTGTGGCCTTTTTGTCCCCTCACATCTTGTGTCAGACTTTCGTCCATCTAAGCTAATTTGAGTCTTGTCGGGGTTTTTTTAACCGAATGAAATTTTCTGTTAAATCAAAACCTTGAGACGTCCATTTCTGACTGAGAAACCGTGCTCTTCTACAGCCAATCACCGAAAGCTGGAATGTTTCGGGATGCTGGGATTAGAATAAATATGACAAACTGCTATCTGTGCCATGGACCCAAACTTAGCTAAAAGCCTTTTAGCTTCAGTGAACTCATTAACTGTGAGTGCTGCACATGTGTGCGTCTCCATATGACTCCCACCATAGTGGCTAAGCCTGACTGACTGTCACAGTTCAAGTTGTTGCCGTTGGCCGTGTTTTTTGGCTCCGTCAGTCTGATTTGTGACAGCTGCTGGCTTATCGGTGAGCGCTGGCCTGTGAGGGCTGGCTCAGAGGATTTCTCTGTCTGAGGACGACGGCAAAGCTGGACAACCTTTAACCTTAAATGCACTCATTCGGCTCTCACCTTTCCGATGGAGTAGAGTTCATATTGACAACTAATTTAATTTTGGTTTTAGTTTCATCTTCCCATTGCCTGCAATGTGAGGATTGGCATATATGTGTAAATTAGTAACACTTCTTTCAGTCTTTATGGTCAATGTGAAGAGCCATGGGTTAACACTGGAGCAGGGATAGCTTCCCATTATACATTGCTAGACAACTAATCACATCTTTAATTAACCCTCCACTAATCGTCCCCGAAGGAAACCTAATGGGTTAAATACTGCTGAGGTATTAAAATGGAAATAAAGATGAGGAACCAGCTTGGTGGGCGTCCGTCGCAAAGCATGCAGGGACGATGGCTATGGACGTGATCTGGCATCCATCATGGTGACGGCTGTAGTGCTCCTCCATATGCTCCCAGGTTCAATGTTGTTGGTGTGTGCAGGCAGGAAATGGACCCTGACTGGGCGGCACACAAAAAATGATGGCAGGAGATGATTTCTGGAGACGAGTCATGTGATGGTTAATGGAACAGGATATAGCTGTTAAGCAGCCTGCCAGTTGTGTCGTGGGTTTTGGAGGCTCGGCTGGCAGTCATGCAGATTGCTCATTACCCTTGCAGATTTCAGGTGAAGTAAGACTAACCGTCTAAACTCCTGCTGGCGCGAAGATAGAGGAATGCTCTACACACCCAAGGAACCTGACAGCTTTAAATAAGCAAGTGCAGTATTATTATGCTTTCATACTAGAGTCTTTGATAAACTGACACAATGATTTTTTTGTTGGAGAATCCTGTGGCTTTAAATTCATGCCTGTATCTCCTGATAAGTCATAAAATCCTATTGTTTTCCTTCAGGCACGTGTTTTTCATTTCACAAAGGGAATAAATTATATCAATGGTGTCTCTAGCATTAAAGGGAGAATTACAGTTGAATATATTAGCTGCTCTCATGCAGGCTTATAGGTTGTCCCTCTTGATGAATATGAGGGACATAGTCTTAATATCACTAATTGCTGTGAAGGAAAAGTTACTTCACTTTGGGGGTAGTAGAAGAATGGCATACATACCTAGTAGGAGGTATGCTCTGTGAGATAAGATTGAACTTTAAATATGTACATTCCAAAAACTGCAGTTTCTGTTTGGTTCAGTATTTTCAGAAATATCATCAGTTTCAGCAGAGAGAGAACAAGGAAGTTCAAACCATCTCTTCCACTGCTTTTAACAGGCACAAATCATATCCCCTACTCCAACATCTCTGTCTGCCTCTCAATTCAAACAACCAAAACAGAGATTTAAAGTGGAGCAACAAAAGCAACTGAGGTTGAATAGCAGAGCTTCCCTGGACGGTGTCATCCAGAACATGTTGCTATGGAATATCGTGTCTGCTGCTGGAAATTGAGCTGTTAGCATGCCATGACAGTCATGACAGACATACAGCAACAGCATTTAGTCAAAGGTTTCTTCATATTCTAAGTGGTACCAGAGATCATTCCTACCTACATCACCATCCACAATGATTTGGATGATATGAGTTATGACAACATTTAATTTAATTTCCTTATAATAAAATATTATAAAATATTTTTGAACAGTTATGTCGCAAAAACTAAACATGTCCAATTTAAAGCTGCTGCAGTTACTCCAGTTCAGGTCTAGTCTGTGTTTTATCATTTCGAACAGGAAGCATGGAGGCAGACATGGGTCTCTCTGAAACTCACTGTACTTGACTGGTTTCAGTCACGTACAGTGATACAAGAGGTCACAGTGGTTGTTTAAAATATCTATGTGTGACTTTTTTTTGATGACTTGTAAAGCTTACTGACATCATCAGATTCATGATGCCTTTGAACTGGAAACTTGTCTTTCCTTGTCAGGGAGCAACCGACTTCTAAAGGTTTCAGTTTTCTGCCGTTATCGTCAAATTGAGAGAATACAGGATTTTCTTTACAATTTATGTTCATAATTTCATGTTTCTCCACCAATTCAAACTATGATGAATATGACGTCACCCCATAATTGATTGTTGTCTAATAAAACCCGTCATACAGTGAACACAGATAAAAAGATCAGTATTGATTAGTTCGGGTCAGCTTTGGCCGTTCTACTCCTATTATTGCCAGACTTGTGCTGGACCATGAGAATTGATGTTGGCGTTAAATGCCAGGCTAAATATTATCTTTAATAAAAGGTCCTTATGTGAGAGAAAAAAAAGAATAAAAAGATCACTTTTGACCTTTGGAGAGACATAACTCGTCTCCTTGTCCGAATATTGTCTGAAATATTTGATGCTGCTTCCACAGCTATTAGAGAAAGGGTTCATGGTTTGGTCATGGTGTGTGAGTGTTTGTGCCTACCTTTTTGTGTTTGTGAAAGATTTGCTTGAGCAGTTTGTCCCCAGCCATAGACCAAGGAGGTCTTTAGAGGAAGCAGGACGGTTTTAGATGGAGAAAAATGGAATTGAGTTGGAACTCAAGCGAACATTGAGTTGGATTTATTGACTGCAGACTGTAACTGACAGGGAGACAAACAATACTCTACTGATAAGCTACGGTGTTCATCCTGGGCTTTTAAATGAACTTTTGTAAATGTGTGATAAGGTAATTGCAAGCCATAAAAACTACAGAGTCAAGCAGTTTTATGAGTCGTTAAAAGTTTAATCTTATAATCTCTTTTAAAAATTTCTCCATATTACCAAACGATGATCTCCTCTCTTAGCAGTCTGGCCAATCAGAATTCACCAATAAAGCCAGCAATATGCTAAACCACACATACACATACAGATTATTATACATAACCTGCCTGACAGACAGCTACAGTACAACACACTGGTGATGCCCTATGATGTTCTCTGTGTTCTGTGTGAGCATCACTTACAGAAGAAGTTCAGAATCTGTTCTATCTCAAACTTCTCTGCAATCTACTAAGAAATGATCTGCTTCAAAAGCTCCATTTGCTGTTTGTCTTAAAGCTGAAGCTCAGAGGCTGCTCAGATTATCTGTCATTGCGACATCACTCAGGCTAAGACCCTTACAGAGGTGGTCCTAGCCTGTTTGGCTCCCTGGGCGGACCACCTGGGCTCCAATTCCTATACTTCAGTCTCCAATAAAATGTCCAGACATTCTAGTGTCTTCAATCAATCAATCAATCAATCAAATTTTATTTGCATAGCACATTTCAGCAGCAAGGCTTTACATCATAACAAACACAAAACACAAAGTCATGCAACATAGAATCAACAATCAAAACATTACATTAAGTCAAGTGCCATCTTTAAATTTGTAATTGATTATGTTTCAAATACAACTCTAAACAGCTGGATCTTTAGTTGAGATTTAAAGGAAGTCAGTGTTTCAGCTGTTTTACAGTTTTCTGGAAGTTTGTTGCAGATTTCAAATAAACCAACATCCAAATCTGTAGTATGTTGTACCACATTCTCTCCAAAGCTTTAAAATCACTCAAAAATATTTGATTGATTGGTATATATTATAAATATCATACATATATAAGGTATGATATTTCTTATATATTCAAATGACTATATAAGAAATTAGACTACTATGCTAAATTACAGTAGTCTCAGACTGACTCAATATAAACAATTTACTAAACTGTAATGTTTAAGGACTTCAGCAATTAAATATTGGTTTTACTTTCACTCTGGGATTAAACTAAATAATTTCCAATAATTAACTTAAATAATAGACAAGTTAACATGCTTTGCAAAATATTTTTCCTCAACACTATTTCTTTGAAATTAATTATCACACTGAATAAAACAAATATAGATTCACAAACTTCTGCACATGTAGGGGAAACCAGTCTGTTCCACAGTTTAACGTGAAGTGATAAAAACTATGAGTGACATATAAAATGTTGTACATTTTTCATATGATCTACCAAAAATATCTAATTGGAAAATTTCTGTGGATATTTTGTAGTTACGTTCCACAGGAAAATCTGCAAATTCTGAATCAGCAATTATCACTGGAGCTAAATACACAGAGTTACATCTTGTAGTTGTGTGTCTTGCTAGATTTTCATTTTCATAGGTTCCTCACAGTTCATGTAGATTTGCTGTGTGGCCTGATTCCACTGGGGTAAATGTTGGGTGGATGTGCTGCCTTAACTCATCTTTTTGAGATGGAAATACACACTGCAGAACTAGAAGTCAGAATAAACTTTCTGCCATGGCACCAAGTCTGTTCTGTTGACTTGTTTCTTTTCAATATCAGTATTGTTTCATTAATGTGATGCTGTGAAAGAGCAGGGAATTTATGCAGAGTAAGATGGATGCAGGTGTAGGTGGCAGGTAGCTACACAGAGCTGGAGGCGCTTCTTGCTCCTGTTGATGCCGGTGATTAAATGACCAGCAGCTGGTTCCTGTATTAAAGCAGCTAACTGCTGCCCACTCAGGCTCCTCATTCAAACTACATTCGAATCAAAGAAACAAGAATAAAATCAGCTCCTGAACCTCTGCGTCGCACAATATGTAACAGATACGACAGAAAAATGTCAAAGTCTGAATATTTTATAGGTAATAGAACACCTGCTGGCAATTCTCGAGACTGCTTTCGAAAACTTACTGCTAATTTAACAACTTTTAGAAGGTTACACATGTTGGGTGTTATATACAGTTGAAATCAGAAATTTTGCTATACTGAATAAAAAGACATTCAGATGTTCTCTCAACATCTGAATTTTAATCAGACCAAACTTGTTTTTGGGTCAATTATTTGCTAACTGCCACAGTAATGAGAGAAAGAATATGTCAGAGATTTGTTCAATGATGTATATACAATTTCTGATGATGATTCTGCTTTGGAAACTTCTGATGACAGATTTCAGCTAACTGCAGGCTCAGCTGTGGGAGTGTTTTAAGGCCACAGTGCTTTCTTGTTTGACACAATTGGAAAGTCAAAACAAATCAGACAAAATGTCAAGAAGAAGATCATGGAGCTGCACCAGTCCGGTTCATCCTTGGGAGCAATTATACACGAGTATAAACTAGATGGAAAAGTCAAAAGAAATCAGCCAGAAAGCAAAAGCTTTGTCACAGATTGGTCTTCCTAATGGACAGTAACTCGCCCCATCCAGCCAATGTTAGACAGTCATCACGAAGACCTGATCTCAGTCTTATAGAGAATTTTTGTGCAGGTCTTTCTAGTTGTTTGTTATGTCCAGTTAACCTTCTAGGGGAATCATATTCAGAACTCTAAATCTGGGATTTTTATCGAACCATTCACTTTATACTCCAGAGATGGTGTGTTTTTTAACTTAAAATGCAAATTGCTTCATTCTTCTGTTCCACCAAAATGGAAATGAATGTTGTCACACTAAACACCTGAGCAGTTAGAGCCCATAGACAAGTGAGGCTCCCATATCACTATTTTGGTTTCTGCTTTTTCTTTTCCTTTTGCAGCGAGCTTGAAAGAGTTGCTTTGTTGACAGGCTGCCTGGCTGAATCTGGGTTGGCAACAAAGGATTTATTTTATCCCCAGAGACTGAATTGCTAACTGTGTGAGGTTCCAACCATCCCTTATCTAACTCTAGATAAAGCACTTTGTCATTCAACAGATTACCACCACCCAAGGCTCGTTCTCGTCTAAATGGAGAGCTGTTTAAAATGCAGACATCGGCTCAAACCTGTCATGATTTGGGATGAGTTACCATGGTAAAGTGTGTTCATTCAGTTTTTTGTTTTAACTCGTAACCCTCATTACTATATACTGTACGCATCCAACAGTCCATTGTCTCCTGCCTAAAAATGAACATATATAAAATACATTAATTTATCTACGAATCTACGTTCATACGTATTTTATGTAAAATGAAAGTTTAATGTTAAATGTACTTTTAGTGATAACAAAATGTGCAAAATAACTAATATCAATTCCAGGAAACCGTGCAGTCATGTGTAACATATTCTGTGTAAGGCTCCAACTAATGATTATTTTTGTAATCAAGTATTCCACCAATAATCAGCTAATCGGATAAAAAAATTGGACCATTCTGCAGATTTATAACTGTTTAAGCTTGTCTTACACTGTATTAACATATAAAAATACAAATAAACAAATAATTCAATTCCTTTTTTAAAGCAGAAAATAAGCAATTTATTGCCCAAAATTTTATATCAGCATTGCTTTAGTGAAAGTTTGATTATTTGTAGCAAAGGATGCATTTGCAGGTAAAACAATACTCAACATGTGAAAAACTCCTTGCTGCTTGACTTAACATCCATTAAATATATATACAGTATGTATATGTACACCGTGTTCCAAATTATTATGGAAATTGGATTTAAGTGTCATAAAGATTAAATCTTTTGTTGTGCTTCAGAGTCCCCAAAGGTGTGAAAATGATCTCAGCAAAGTATATGGACTTTCTGACTGATCACTTTCTTTCATGGTTCAAAAAGAAGAGCCGTACCTTCAGTAGCAAAATCATCTTCATGCATGACAATACACCATCTCATGCTGCAAGAAATACCACTGTGTCATTGGCTGCTATGGGCATAAAAGGGCAGAAACTCATGGTGTGGTCACCATCCTCCTCTGACCTCAACCCTATTGAGAATCTTTGGAGTTTCCTCAAGCAGAAGATCTGAGGGTGGAATGCAGTTCATATCAAACCAGCAGCTCTGGGAAGATATTCTGACATCCTGCAAAGAAATTCAAGCACAAATTTTCCACAAACTCACAAGTTCAATGGATCAAGAATTGTGCTGTGATATCAAAGAAGGTCCAATGTTAACATGTAACTCAGTCTGTTAAGATGTTTTTGATTGAAATAGCTTTTGATTTTAGTACATGTGAACACTTAATTCTGCACATTCAAAGAATGACCGTTTACAGTTCTTAATAATCCATAAAATATTTAATAAATCTGCTGTGCATAATAATTTGGAACATTTTGCATTTTGAGTTCTTTATTTTTGAAAAAAATACTGTTCTCATGGGGAGCTTTGTTTAGTAAAAATTTATTTACACTGTAATAGTTCATGACTTGAAAATTATACTGACCATCATTTGCATTGACCATTTAAGAAAATGGAAGAAAATATAACTTACATAATAATGGAACACGGTGTGTATATGTGTGTGTGTGTATATATATATATATATATATATATTCATCCATTTTCTGCACAGTCTTGTCCCTAGTGGAGTTGGGGGAGGGGGGTGTTGGTGCCAATGACCAGTGAATGTTTCGGGTGAGAGGTGGGGTACACCCTGGACAGGTCGTTAGAGTTAAGGTAGATATATATGCATGGCTGTTGAAGACAATAGTGACAGCAGCCTATAGTGGACTCATTGCCATCTGCTGGCAGTGGAGTGGAAAGCTCCAGTCTTCCCACTCTGCTGTCATCATTGCTGCTCCAACATGGCCTGGATTTTTGTCTCACACCTTAACACAGAGGGACTTACTGGTCACGTCTCTGAAACATTTCTCTTAGCCACCACAGCTTTTATTCTAGACTCCTTCTGCTTAGTTTCTAAAGCTTGCCAGACTGTGTGTAGATAAGAGTCATGCCAAGGTCAGTGGAGCTTCAGAAGCCACATTTGCGCAGCAGCACACCCTCTGAGACTTTGGCACTTTGTGCAGGTCTGCGGCGGTATAATATGAACAGTAATCTGGGGAGCTGAAGGCATGTGCTTAGAGATGAATAGGGATTATAGTGCTTCTTTAAATTCTGCAGCAGCCCTGTCTGTCCCATGAGCTTGTGTCGTGTCATCCTGTTGATTTGCATTCTGAAGCTGGTCAGCTGCACAAAGCGGCGGTTTATCCCTGACAGCGAGCAAATGACAGACGGTTCAGAACTCCGCTGTGAAGAATCATCCACAGGCTAGCGCCCCTCTGACCCAACCTGCTGTTCTATCAATTAGCAAGGCTGTTTTTCGCCATCCCTTCACCTGCTCACTGTTTTGTTATCGTGATGTATTTTGCTCATCTATTGATCCATTTGGCTCCATGCGGCAGCCGATGTGAAATGAGCTGCAGAATAACAGTGAGGGCGATGGAGGGAGGCCATCTGCAGGGTCTGGACCCCTGAAGCAGAGACACACACACACACTCTGAGCTCAGAGGGAATATAGGCCAGGAAGGGGTGTGAATATCACTGAACATGCACAAGCACACATGCGCACACAAACAGACACAGACCCAGAAAGCCACCTAAACAGCTGGAGTGTTAAGAGCAGCAGCTGCATCCTCACTGGGTCACTGTGCTCTCCGCCATGGCCAGCATTAAGTGGGTCTGGTGCTTCTGCGGCATTATTCGCTTCTGTCCTTGTCAGTCGATTGGATCTTTTCTCAGAAAGGTAGGTGCTGGCTCTGAGCTGGGTTTGTAGTGTGGGCAGGGGACCCTGAGGTGGGGAGGGGGGTGAGTCAAGGTCAATAACAGCAACTGGAACAAACACACACATCCCGCGTCGCATCAGCTCACGCTTCGCTTTGCACCCTATGAAAATCTGGGATTGAATGTGTTTCACAAGTTTCCGGGCTCATGCAGGGTGGACAGCCAATTATGAGCGGAGGCAGCATGGGGTATGATGCAGCGCACCTCGGAGTGTGAACACGCTGCACGCATTTTAACAGCTGCCCCAGGCAGACGGCTGCTCTCATCTCACTTTTTGCGATCAGGTTGAACTCTCGTTATAATATGGAAGTTTTCTGGCAGAGCGGCGCCGGGGACCGGCAGGTCTGAACACCCAGACAGGAGCTTCATGTGTGGGCCACAATGACAGGATGATACAGCACAAGGCCTGTCACAGTGATATAGTTATCAATCTATTGCATGATAAAGTCATTAGAGTGACAGATCCATAAATCACTCATGGTGCTGTTGACCTTTTTAGGCTAATATATCCCTTGTACAAGCAGAGCTTCAGAAGAGAACCAGTTTTAACCATTTACTGCTGCAGTTTTAATAAGAATTAGGAAAATATATTATTATTCTCAAGGCTTTCCAGCATAATTTAAGTTTTCTAAATTTAACTGGAAAGTACTTTTGCTCAAACTATGAAATTAGGCTTTGGTACCACCCTCTCTACCTTAGTTATGTTAACAAGCCATCACTCAGCGCAGTTGATTTAAGAACCAGAGATGGACTGATTCTGGCATTTAAGGCCGATTCCGATTATTTTGACATCAGCCTAACTGAACCCTGATATGTGCTGCCAATTTTTGGGGGGATGATTCTTGAAGTCAATTGCTTTTTCTTCCTCTACTTACATGATAAAAAGGACATAATGGTAACAAATATCATTACACAAGTCTCAAATGAAAGCTGGAGGGAGTACCATATTTTCCGCACTATAAGGCGCACCTAAAAACCTTCAATTTTCTCAAAAGCCGAGAGTGCCCCTTATAATCCGGTGCGCCTTATATATGGACCAACATTGAGTCACAACAGGTCTCGCAACTACGGTAAGCAGCCGCCGACTTCATTTTCCCCCGTAGAAGAAGAAGCTCGCGGTGCACGCTGGGTTTTGTGTAAAGACCCCAAAATGGCTCCTATTAAGAGACACGCTTACGACACAGAGTTTAAGCTCAAGGCGATCAGTCACGCAGTAGAACACGGGAATAGAGCAGCAGCGGGAGAATTTAACATGAACGAGTCAATGGTGCAGAAGTGGATATATATTGCGATTGCACTAACGTTAGATTTACCGTAACAGTATCAGACAGTTTTTTACGTGTTTGTTGAATCGAGGAAAAGTTCCCCTCCACTATATGTTATACCTTGCTGTTGTTAAAAGATAAACTGTGTCATGAAAATACCACCTCACTTACTTTACCTCGGGGAAAATAATCAAACAGCTGTTTATTCATTTTGGGAATGAACGGAGTTTTCAGAATGCTGGTTTGTAATCTATTAATAAAGTTTGACTGACCTATCTGACTATTTTGTTGACATTCCCTTTAGCGCAGTTCCATCTAATGGATGCATAACGTAACCCCAGCCTCTACTAGCAAATATTCTATGCGCCTTATAATGCGGTGCGCCTTCTATATGAAAAAAGTTTTAAAATAGGCCATTCATTGAAGGTGCGCCTTATAATGTGGTGCGCCTTATAGTGCAGAAAATACGGTAAATGGAAACAGGAAACATTAAAGGTGGAAATAAATCAATTTATGGTTTAAAAAAATTTATTAAAAAAAATAAATACAGAATATAGAAACATAATTAAATGCAATTTGACAACAGTGACAAAGACAGTTTTTTTTTCATAATTTAGTCACTTTTTGTACCTCTTAAGAAGAGTACACTTTACCTGAGTGTTACCTTTTAATTTCTCAACTGGGCAACACAGTTTGAAACGGTATAATTTAAGTCTTTAATATAAACTGTGTTTTCTTGTTCACGAAGACCCTGATTTATCTTGGCTGCAGACGAACTAAATGAAAACAGCAACGAAAACAGACTCCCCTTTAAAACCTTACAAGGAAACTGCATTATGCAGATGCACCATGAAATATAAAATATGTGAAGAATTAAAAAAAAAAATTTATGCTGCCACAGCAAAGGAGATGGATGCAGAGATGAATGTCTACATTACGTGAACCTGCTTGTGCTCATCAAGACACACAAAAGACAAAAGGTTTCCTTCGCTGCATGAAGGGAAATAATCATTTCTTCTGCTAATGTGAGTCTATTGTCTTTCAGCTCAAATGTTTTGTTATAAAAGAGAAAACCCAGTGAGAGGACCTGTGGGAGACCCCAGAGCAGACCTTCTGTTGACCCATCTGTTGAGTTGAATTGAACCCAACACCTGTAACAGGATCAGATTTCAAACACACCAAGCTGAGGTCTGTCAGGTTCAGCAGGGCAGAGGGGGCAAATATTCGGCTGAACTTAATTGACCCAAGTCCACATCAGAGCACCAGGTTGCCAAATAAAGGAGCAAATACCACTGAAATTAGTCTTTGATGGATGAATCAATATGGGTCTCCCACAGTGTGGCCTCTGTTTAATGAGGCAACATTTCAGTGGTTGGACTGTGCGGTTTATTGCCTATGTACAGACTTTCTCTGCAGCTGCAGCGAGACCAATTTTTCTATGTGCCGACTGCATCATTAGAGGGAGTTCTGATGAACAAAGTTGCTGTTTGCGTATTATTTCCCCATTTTCTATTAGAGTTTCTGAGTGAAATAAAATTCCAGATTTGGTAAAAACTATTCAGTAATACATATTTAATTTAATAAATTGGATAGAAATAAATTGAACCATAAATGCATATTTGCAACAGCAGCTAAAAAAAGAAACTGATTCATTATTTTATAAATTTAGCAGAAACCAAGCCGTCATGCAGAAGCAGTGTGAGATGTCCTCCCAGTCGGGGGCCAGCAGTGTTGGGAATCAAATGCACTAAAAATGATTAGCAAATATCAGTATCTCCAGATGTCTGTCCTTTCAGATGTCTGTCCATCCTGGGTCTGGCTTGCTGCAGGCGCACTCCTGTTGAACGGAGAGTTGTCCCTCTGTTCATTCTCAGGATAGAGGGGGAGGAGGAGAAATGTAGACAAGAAGGGTCACCATGATGTTTTGTGGGATATATTGTGATGAAGAAAAAAATATATAAAAAATGTCTTATTTTGGATATACAGTAAATCCATCAGAGCATACAGTAACAAACAAATACGGATCCACACTGTTGCTGCAGTTTAATGACGGTGTGGAACACATTGATTCATAGTTGGAACAGGTTTTTTCCTTGTGAACATTAAGTGGCAAAGTTTGGTTCATTCTTAGATTTGGGATTGGATCAGAGTGAAGTAGGGGTGAGCAGAATGATCCAAAATATTGATTATTAATACCCAGTAATGTATTGATGTTAGGGTGGTAAGATTGATTCTTTGGTTACAGATTCCCTCTTGAAATTTTATTTTATGTTTGTCTGGTAGTTTCTCAAAGAGATTTTGTTTTGACTTGCTTTTTTACACACTAGTTTTTTTTATTATTCTGGTTTATTATGTTAATTAAAGTATTTTGTAGACACCTATACAATTTGGACAAATACCATCCTATGTCTTAACAAAATAAATCATAGGAAAAACCACTAAAATACCTGATGATTACATGTTTTATGATGTATCAAACTTAATAAAAATAATTGGTGTTGTGTTGGTATTGTTGTGTAGTGATATGAGCTCTGTATTAACTTGCAGTCGACTGAACATTTTGGTTTACTACGGTGTATTGATTGGCCTGAACCTGATTGTTTGGAATTGCTTCTCAACAGGATCAACATGAACTTATTGCAGTAGTTGGGATGAATGTGAATATAAAACATGATATGATTTCAATTTTCTGCTTTGTTTTATTTCAAGTGCCCTTGGATGAGTTCTGCTTTTACTTTCTGCTTTATGAATGTATTCAACTGAACTGAATTTGGTCTGCACAGTGAAGCAGTAGGCAGCACTGCTGCCTTGCAGCAAGAAAGTCTTCGGTTTAATTCCCGCCGGGAAAGGTGGGGAATGGGCTTTTTTTGTTCAATTTACATATTAAAAAGTGTGTGTGTACTGCTTTGTGTATTATGTGGAATATATGATCTCCATCTCCAACTGAGCATCTTGACTACAGCTGACCCATATATTCATAAACTGCAGCTGAGGACTGGGGATGCACACACTGTGTGTTTGTGGAGTTTTAATCTTGTTAAAATGCAAATGGCCTCCACTGCACATGTCATGGTTTCAACTGATTACTGTTTGCCCTGGCTTGGAAATTGACTCCAGTTTAGGTCCAATCTAAATCCAATCTTATTTTGGATTTCACACCTTAATGCCTCACTCTAATGCAAGAGGCATGGTGTGGTTCCTGTAGCAACCGGCCTGTCCATCAAGGCACTCCATTTCAAAGAGAGCAGGAGCAATGGGAAAATAGGAAAACTGGTAATTTAGTGTGAAAAAAAACAAACATGAAAGGAAATGTGTGTGCTAGATTTCTCTTGTGGAGCGTGACAGAGTGTGACATTCTGTGGGAGTCAGGTTTTCCTCCTTCAGGCACTGATATCATAGATTACTGTATTGTGTTTGTGTGGCAGAAGGTAAAACAGCTTAACTCTTAATGTATTTTGGGACACATTGCTCCTTCATTTGTCCTCTAACAAATTATATTTTACATGCCTGCTATTACAGCTGAAAACACATTTACAGTGTATAGAAAGGCATATTACCAGTTTTTCTTATTAAATCACATGACATATATTATATATTAGACCAATTAAATATGATTCAATTCAAATATGCATAATATTAATTCCAAAGAGTAATTAATAACTGCAGCAACTCAAACTGTCCACTTTTCTTCAGAGTTGTTGTAGATGGCTGGAAGAATGTCCTGTAGCAGTCAGTGCTACAGTAGCTCTGGAAAAGCCTCAGACTGGAGACACACTGTTGTGTCTGATGAAGAAGATGCTCTGGGTTATCCATAACTTTCTTTATTTAATGAAGAATTTATCTTTGCACAATGATCTCCAGACATTCCACTGAGGTCACCAGAACAGAACCAGATGTTGTCTTCAAGTCCAACTTCACAGCAGGCAAACAGCAAGGGTCCTGATATGTGTTGAGTTCAGGTCAGTTAGGATTAACAACACTACATTTATCTGCCAAATGTCTAAATAATGAGAAAGATATTTGTACAACTTTCTTTTTTAATCAATCAACCAGGCAACACAAAGTGTCATTTCATCAAATGTTGATGTGAGGGAACTTATTATTTTCAACGAAAAAGGACTGCAAACAGCCATCTCCAAAATTTGATATTTTGTTTGTAAGTTTGATTATTGTACCTAAGTCCGTAAAAGTGGCTTAGGCATTGTATGTAATTGTGTAATGTAATGTATTACAGTGCTGCTGGTAAAAATGTTGCAAATGTTGACATCAATGTATATGTAAGATGTAAAGAATGAATTGTGTACTACACAAAGCTCCAAAATAAGGAGGATGTTTTAGCTTCAATGGTTAGATCAAACAGAATGTGACATTTCTGTTTATTTCAGGATGAATTATTAATGAAGAGCTTTGAATAACATATTCCTCCTATTTGTTTTAGAGCTGAACCTATGCAGAGAGCTACAGGGTTGAAGCTTTAATGATACGGAAAACAAGAAGAAGGTGTTTTATTGGATAAATCATAGTGATTCCTTTTTCAACAATTCAATAGTAACAAACTTGTAACTAACGTTAAAAAACATGTTTCAGTGACTACAACTGATGACACTGAGTTCATGTCACAGAGGCTTGAAAGGAGTGTTGCACAACACAATCAAATAATGCTACTGTATATATTTAACTGTCCCTGTACGGACGTATATCGCTGCAGACTGGTAAGAGAGATGATGCTCACATGTTGCTAATAAATGTCACTTCAGTGAAAATGTGATTCAGCATTTAGTGGAAGTGGACTAAGAAGCAAAGGAATTAAGGTGATTAGATTTAATCACTTACGTTTACTTCTACAGCATCTGGATGTTCAGGTTTTTGTTACTACATTTTTGTCTGACTGTCATCCACCAACACAACTAGCAGTTTTATATTAATCAACTTTAGTAGTATGTCTCAACAAATAATTCCTTTCTTTCTTTAAAATAGGAGCCTCAAACAGACATCATGGCTTTACAATGAACATGAAGACAGATACCCTTCATTACACATGTTTGTCCTTTAACATACAAAGTAATTAAGGATGCAAATATTGTCGGTAATATTGGTATTGACCGATACTGGTAATTTTTGACATATTAGTATGGCTCCTATAAATAAAAATGGCCAGATATTAACAACCAATATTTATTTATTGGTTTTTGTCCGGAGGGGTTCCGGAAGGAGGTTAGTTATGTGACGTTTGTTTGGTCATGTGACAGTGATGTGAGTCATGATGCACAGGACTGTGGGAAGACTAACTGAAGCAGAGAAGCAGTGGTGAGATCATCATGTGGTTGTTTCTTTCAAGGTATCAAAAGGGTAGTGAAATATGTATACTATATACAATATATGGAATAATAGTAAATATCAATATCTGCCAAAATGTTCACATCGGACCATCGCTGTAGGTTGTGGGAGCTTTCATATCATGTAGCTGTGATTGTGGAATCAAAGGGGCGTGGCCAACAACTTGCAGGCTTCACCTGTGTGATTTCTCAGCTGAGCTCTGAGTTGTGATCCTCATTCATGCTGTCCAAATAACCGTGAACATGTTCAGCATACTTCTCAGAAAGGATGTCTCCATTCTATGGGCAGTCTTGGACTAAACAGATGCTGTTGTCTTTGCTGTGCATCACAACACACCTAGTCTGCAGTTCTCCATCACCTGTAATCATTCATATTTGTTTTAGGATGGATAGATCGGGGCTGCACAGTGGTGCAGTTGGTAGCACTGTTCCCTTACAGCAAGAAGGTCCTGGGTTCGATTCCTGGCCTGGGGTCTTTCTGCATGGAGCTTGCATGTTCTCCCTGTGCATGCGTGGGTTCTCTCCGGGTACTCCGGCTTCTTCCCACAGTCCAAAAACATGACTGTCAGGCTAATTGGTCTTTCTAAATTCTTCCTAGGTGTGTGTGTGTATGCATGGTTGTTTGTCCAGTCTGTCTCTGTGTTGCCCTGCGACAGACTGGCAACCTGTCCAGGGTGTAACCCGCCTCTCGCCCGGAACGTTAGTTGGAGATAGGCACCAGCACCGCTCCCAACCCCATTAGACAAGGGAGTTAGAAAATGGATGGATGGATGGATGGATGGATGGATGGATTGATGGATAGATCATGCAACAAGAGTGTAATATTGGTTACTTAACTTCAACCCACTCCATTGTGTGCTGGCACCTTTCAGTTGATCATGAGGTGTAAAGAACTTTGATCACAGAATGAAAGGATGATGGGGAGTGAGCTGGTGATACAACAGCCATAAGGAACTCCTCTTCATGTTGAGCATGGGAATTCTTCTACTTCTGCAGCCAATGTCACATTCAGACAGAGCCTGGACAGCCAGGTATGTAGCAGATATATAATTGACAAGAAATACATTGCACTTTTTATTGCATTCTTTTGGAATAGTTACGTATGTCATAATAAAGAAATAACAATCACCCATAGCTATAAATAAGAGAACAGCCGGTAGAGGCAAGAACTGCTTTGCAAAGATATGATATACTGCAGGACAAATGCAGTCTGTGCTGGTTTAAAGCATCATTTAACAGCAGTGAAAGCTGTGGACTGGCCAGATCTGGAGCTTTTACATTTGATCAGAGGTAACCCAGTTACCCAACACGGCTCACCTTCCCTTACTGTAGCTGATCTCAGATTCGCAGAGGATTGTGTTATAAACTGATAGCTGATGCTGTCTACTTCCTTAAACTCCTCTGGGCTGTACCATTTCAGAGCAGAGCAGGGGCTCTCTGGGTTTCAAGAACGTTGTCTCTGCTTAGCTTTTTTCCTCACTCTGCTGCATGAAATTCATCCCCATCCCACCGCCACCTTACCTCCATCCCTTATTAGTCGCAAGCTCACAGTCACCCGGGGCGGTCAGCCAGAAACAACGCAGTCTCCTTCAGCTGCCTTAGATTTTACTCCCACCCCTCTGCTTATAGTACAATCTTGTCATTTCCAGCTTGCGAAGGGAGAGGAAGAGAGAGAAGGGAGAGAGTGTGTGTGTGTGTATGAGAGAGAAGGGAGGGAGGGAGATGTTTTGAGCTGGTTTGCAGGGAGAGAGGTTGGCCTGAATGCAATCTGTCTGTGCTTCAGAGGCATCCAGGTGAGCTGTTTTCTCCTGGAAGGTAAGAGGGAGACTGAGATTGGTGCTGATTGTGTCCTACATCCATGATCCCAGTTCCATTTCTTTCCTTGCTACGAATACAACCCTTCTGCGCGCGTGTGTGTGGACGAGTGTGAATGGTATTCCCCAGACACATCACACACACACGTCATACTGTACGAGGCGATTCGCAGATGTGCAAGCATGTTGGCAAATGTGCATTTGTAGCTTAGATACAAGCAGATTCTGCATACATGTATGATACATGTGTGTAGAGGTTTGTCTTCCAGAGGTTGATGATGGGTTGTCATGCTAGCTTGCCAGCTTGGTTGTGGATGGAGCACCTGAGGAGGATGTGATGAGACACTCTGTGGATAGGAAGGAAGTTGCAAGAAAAAGGGGACGGTAGTTTGTGCCTCTTTGCGTATGTCTCTGCAGCTCATGCAGCAAAGTGTCAGTGTTCCCTTTTTGCCTGGAATAACGTCAGCTCTGTCAGCCCCACTTCCCTGCCGCCACCATCTCTTCTGCACTTACAGGAAGCATTTTATGTTACGGTGGTGAAATGGGTGCTGATGTTGACTAGGCTAATGGACGGGATGCCTGGTTGCAGCATTTTTCTGCTCACTCTACAATATGTCATCTTGCTTCAAACAAATTTGCAACACACTCCTCTGTTTTCCAAGCCCACAGGAATGGAATTTTGGGTACTGTGGGGAAAGATGAGGGAGAGAAACAGGGACAAGCTATCTGCGAGAGCCTTGGACTCATGTAGTGACTTTCTGCAGGGCCATATGCAGCTCCCTGGGAAGACAGCAGGCTGAGACATAAGAGAAGGGGAAGGAAGAAAGCAGCAACTGTAATTGTGAACTGGACATCTGAGGGTAGTTATGGTACAAACTTAGTTTAGTTGTGAAGAGACTGCCGTATATGTGAACTGCAACAACTTGACACTAAGATCTAAGTTTACTTGGAAGTTGATTCTCTCGTGATCCTACAGAAGTTTTAACAGCCTTTTAATGACTACAAACAAATTTGATTTCTTTCAGATTGGCAGAAAGACACTGTTTTTAAAGTTTTAAATTTTAAATTTATATTGGATATACACCAAAGCCAGTTTCTAAGGTACGAATTGTTAGAATCAGGTTTACTGCCACAGAAGATGTCAGAAGCATTCCTCAGAGATTTTGGTCCTTATAAAAAAGGACCAAAATCCTTCAGCTGACACCTTCATGTTAAAGTGTCAGCTGAACATCAATAATAAGAGTCTCTTATTCCACTACAGCCAAAGGGTTTCTGCAGGACTTAGGATCTGGTGGCTGTAGAGGCCATTCACTATTGTCATGTTGAAGAAAGCGGTATGAAATGATGTGATGATTAGAGCACAATCCCTGTGCTCTATAAAGGGATTGACATGATCAGCAGTAATATTTGAGTAGACTATGATGCAGTGGTGGGCATACTTCTGCTAATGTGCTAATAGTGGAGATAATTTTTGATTTAGTGCTTTAGCGGTTTTGCAAACTTTGAAAAATGTTTAGCTTACTTAGCATCAACTACAGATGTTTTTATTTGACTGTTTTGTGACCTTTCAGTTAAATAAAGTTCAATATCTATGCCAAAGCTTTGGATATGGATTGATAAGAATTCTTCAAGTTGTTACAGTGAGCAGTTTTTTCCTGTCGGATGACTGATTTCCACAAAGGTGTAGCAGTGAGGCAAGTGACCTCCCATCTGACTCTAGAATAATGAGATCATTGAGTTTATGGTCTCAGTGACTACAAGAAGCCCAGGTTCACTGGCTGTAAATCAACAAGAGGAAATCTGCAGGACACCAAGGTTCAGGGTGTCCACATCAGCTGGAAGTTTAGAGGACAGAAAAGAGATCCAGACAAGCAGAGAGGCGCTGGAATTATTAATGAAATATGACTCCGCAGCTCTTTCTTACTGTTTCCAGTGTGTCAACCATTCATACCAGAAAAGCAGATGCTGTCACTTGGATCTGAAAGCTCAAAGCAGGCCTTCATACTCGACAGCTTAGTGCTATTATCCAGTTGACCTCAAAATAACATAATTGCAAGTACCGTACATGCATGTTTGAAATGTAAAAAAAAAACTGCCTATGTTTTTAGAGGCAGAAAGCATGGCTCTCAGGATGAAAACCTTCCTAAGCTATTATCTGTTGGCAGCAATTATGTTCTTAAGGTAGCTCTAATAGTCTTAAAGGCAACATGATGCAGTGTGAGACCTGCATCAAAAAATGCACCCTTGTAATTTTCTAGAGAATAGCCCACATTGATGCTGTGACGTGCGATGCCCTGTCACCAACCGTCCATACAGAACTACCGACTCTTCTAAGAAAAATATCCATGGCTAAATCCAGAAATTTGTTCTGTCTCTGCCCCAACTGAGAAGTGCAAACCTACAAAACACTGCAGTACTGCTGCTGTTTTTTTCTCTCTGTATATTGATTACATTTCAGTGTTTAAAAACTTAGTGTGGTCTGCTTTCAGGTCCCCATAAACCAGGCAGGAAGAAACCAGAACTTTGTTACTGATACTCAGTGTGTTTCTTAAAATGCTGTAAATAAAATCTACCCAAACCAACAAAAAACTTTTCTTTTATCAAGAAAAGACAACCTGAATTTGTCTCTGTCTGGCAACCTGACCCCTCAGGCGGTGACAACTTGGAAGTAAACAACATGGCCACCAGCAACAATGTTTGCAGAAGGTAAAATGTAATTCTTGTTCTGTGTATGGAGTTCTGTAGTCAAAGAACCAGACCTCTTCAAGCAATAGCTGTTACTGTAACAGTGATGAAGTGTTCACATGGGAGTTTTTGTTGTTGTTGTTCAAAACCAGGAATGTTTTTAACCATTTGTGTCCCCTCAAAAATGGCTTAAGAGTTTTTTTTTTAATTTTTTAAAGAAAAAAACGGGTTCCTTGTGTATTTATGTGAATAGCACAGAGAGAGAGAGTAGGGTTTTAGGCCATGCTAGGTGTTTCTGTGTGGACAAAAACATTTCTGGGAACAGACCTGTGGGAGGTGGGTGTGTTTGAAACTGACAACCTGTTTTAGGAAAAAAAAGCTCTTCCATATGGAATTAGCCTAAATAATCTTCATTTATTCTCAAACTATTTGTCAGTTCTACCTTGTCTCCAAAAGAAGTTGTTCACATCTTTCCAGCCGATGTTGGTATTAAATGGCAACAAGACAGAAAACCTGTTACATAAATCAGATTTTCTATATGCTGCAACATCTGCTTAGAGTTAATTATTTGTGCTTTTTAACTATTTTTAACAAACATTTGTTGTAGTTTGAGATTACATTGGTCACACTGGTTCTAAGACTCAATGTTCGCCTGGTTCTCTCATTCTGATCTAAATTCTGACCATCATTAAACTCTAGTGTGAACGCTCTGCAACCCTGAGGTGAGCAGATGTAGCATCACATGCAGTCCATGTGTATCAGTTCTGAAGGTTCTGTACAGTCAGACCACATTATGACGGTCCCAGTCCTACTAGTTCCAACTATTGTTTGCGTCTGACCTGCTGGTGCAAAATTGCCAGTCACACATTATTGACGTAAAATCATTCAGATTTAAGTTGCTGTGAAAAACATCAGATTTGTATCCAATCTGATTTGGGCTGTTCAAACTGTCCTAAAAAATCTGATATGGACAAAAAGTTACATTTGGTTCCCTGCAGTATTCTGAACCACCAATTGCAGGATTAGTTTTGTAAACATTCAGCACACACACTTATCTCAAGTTAAGCTTTGCCTTTTGCAGCTGTGGACAATGAAACAATTATCAACAATTACCAGACATATCAAGTATTCAAGTATTCAAGTATTAAAGTCAAAAACAGTTTGACTTAACTGCTATCCATGTAGTTGCAAAATAGAGCTTCCTATATCAGATTAACTGGGAAAACAGATAGCAATTTCCTCCACCTTACTGGATCTATCGCACAGCAATGCCAGAATAGTAGCGGATACAGTGGCTTTAATCAGATGCAACTCCTCAGAGACAGAGTCATTGGTGTGATTCATATCAAGTGGCTATTGACTAAAGGTGTTTGCGTAAGAGGTACTTGTGATAATGAGTTCACCATGAACACCCAATTAGACCTGAAATCTGTACGCAGTTAAACGACTTTTGTTAGACTAATCTCAGGTGGTCTGTTGTTCAGATGGGAAATTCTATTTAAATGTATCACACACACTACAATGTGATCATCTGAATACCTACACCAGGGCTCATTGCCCTACTATGATTATTGTGTTTCAGCTACTAATTGGATTTGGTTTTGATTGTGCTCCAACAGAGCAACAGTCCTATTCAAATTATTGGGGGAAATTGTTATTTTTTCCAGTCACCAAGCAAAAAAGTGTTAAGATATTGTCTAATTTTGTGGAACCCAGCAGATAGGGGAGGGAGAAAGTTTTGGAGAAGTTTAAAGCATGGTTAGGTTCTAGAACAATACCTAGAGCTTTGTTTAGTCCATCATATGAACATGGAGAGCGGACGGACCAGCTGTAGACCTACAAAGACACGAAGGTCCACCTAAACTGGGCAAGGACATCATTAATCAGAGAAGCAGCCAGAAGGCTCATGGTAACTCTGTAGGAACTGTGGAGCTGCAGGTCATCTCAGACATTATTTTGCTTGAGATGACAAAATAATGTAATCTCGGATGATTTGTGAGGAGTTGTACTCTTCACAAATCTGAAGTTTGTGAACGAATGGCTGGAAGAAAGTTATAAACTCTTCTGCTTGCATTTTAGAATATGCCTTAGAGGTGCTCTGTAGGACGACTGACATGTCTTCAACAGCTTATTCACAAACAACTTCAGAGGACTGAGATTCACAGGAACAGCAAAACTGGCACACTGGCATGAGTGTGTTTTTCTTCCAAGTTTCAGACAGACATGGTGTCAAGAGAGGTTTTGATTTTGAGAACCAGTTGAAATCCTTTTCTGGTTTAATGATATGCAGAGACTGATCTGAATCTATGGGGCATCATTCATCTTAAAGGGGAACAAAATGCCAGCAGCACATCCTCATTTCTGGACAGACAGTACTTTGATTTGACTGCTGCTGTTCTGCTTTACGCTTCACAGCCTTATTTGTCAGTGTTTGAGGATGAATGAGGGTTGATGCTGTTGTTGAGGAGATTACTAAGGTCTGGGCAGGACGATGAGGTAAGGAGCCATTGTGTGATCAATCATGACTGTGCTTCCCTAAAGCTAAAACTGCCGGGAAGCCGGCCAAATCAGTCATTTATGTCGGAGCTTTCTGTTCTCCACCATGCTAATTAATGGCCTGATGTTAATTGGGTGCTGGAAAGCCCATCACAAACACCCTTCCAGGACGTTTGCTGGATGTCAGAAAACTTCATGAGTCGAACAGAAGCAACTGTTTAGATCTGGCCTGTGTAAACCACCTGCAGAGTATGTTTGTTTGCTAATACTCTTGTGGGTTCAATTAGCAATTTATGAAAAGCAATGAAAACACAAGGAATGCTTCCTAAAATCTGCTGGGTTAGTTTGCACTCTTTCAGCTCCAGGAGGCAAAAGTATTGCCTTTAGTTTCAAACTGCAAACACAGTTTTGCAGTGGTGTTAGAATCCACCATTCCTCAAGGTAAAATAGGCCCTGGCCTCTTCCTGGAGAGAGTTTCCCTGAGTGTGCTGCTTCTCTGAACAGTCCTAGAGCATCCATGTGATTTGTATTTGGTGACACAAGTGGACACAGACAGCGCATGTATGAATGTTTGTTAATTTCTGTGTTGACCCTGTATTGGGCTGGTATCCCAACATTTGCCCGTTGACTGACAGAGGTAGGCACCATAGAAATCTCAAGATGTTTTTTTTTGTCAGACTTGCACTTTTTATTGGTTTAATTCAATGATATGTGTATGCTCCTTTTTTAAAAAAATATTAATTTTACTTGATTGTTTAGCAATGAAGACAAAATTCATAAAGACCTGACACAGAGAAAGAGATGCTTTACCCTGGGCTTAATTTATGACCTTCATACCAACAGTTTGACCAGCAGTTTGGTGGGAGACTGAATCATTATATCTTTATACAGTAGGTGACGCTGATAAAATGACAAATAATAATTAATATAAAAATGTTGTGATAAAAAGTCCAAATTGCTCATCCCTATCTATAAGTTACAGTGCACCTTTAACAAAAAAATCACAACCGCTGACTTCTCTGCTTCAATTAACCTTCCCAGAATCCTTTGCTGCTTCACTGTCACTGTCACATGATCAGCCTCATTCTCTCTCCTCTCCAGACGCAAACACCAACAACATGAAAATGAATACCGGGTGTATATTGGCCCATTTTTATTCATGGTACCATTCCTGACATGTAAATAACTGTTAATATCATCATAAACCAATGTTAGTGTTGATATATTGTGCATACCTACTAAAGTAGGTTGATTCTTGAACTACAGAGATGGCCAGTGGTTGAACTGCCTGAGCTTCCTCTAAGCCCAGAAACATGACCATTTGATTTACTGTAAGTTTACTGGATTTACTCTGAGCTGCCCTCAGGCATGAGTGCGTGTGGGAATGACTATATGTCCTGTGAGTCTCTGTGTTGCCCTGTGATGAACTGTCCTAACTCTTACCCAATGGACTGGGCACCATCCCTGTGCAACCCTAAAAGGAAGCAACAATAGATGGATGGAAGGTTGTTTTTAGGGTTTAAAGTGTTCTAAACAGAAAATGACTCTGAGAAGGCTGCTGTACCAGAACTAGACTGAAGTCTATGACATGACTTTGAGGCCTTCAGAATGCCACTACAACAACTAACAACGGCCACTTGTTGTCATGGTGTTTCTATAAGTGGATTCTAATTATGTCAGTGTTAAAGGTTAGTAATTTACTGTCTCCAGCACCAGCCTTTATGTGTCAGATCTTATTTGTTTTTTTTCTTTTTGCTTTTTCCCACTTGTCCCAATGCAGTTAGATCTTGTTAAAATTTAGACCAGTAAATTGTTACCATAGTGATTTCATCTGGTTCATCAGTTAGAACATTTTTCAACCACATAAAATGACTACATTCCTCTTCTTTTTTATTATGGGGTGTGCTAGAAATGATAAAAAGTCACTGCAGCAAAAATGGAAAAATATCCCTTGGATTAATTTATATAATTTTTTTCCTGCCAGGCACTTAGTGAAAGTGCCCTCAGAGAGGAAAGTCACATTGTGTTTGATGTCTGGCCAATGGAACTCAAGGATATGGAACACCAGGACTGAGTCCAAATTGGAAACACCAGTATTTTACAAGAAAACACTTCCAGAATATATTACAGCTCAGATTTGAGAGGCACTCTGACATTGATGCAGACATGTGTTAAGACAAGCGAATAACATATGGATCATTGGCACACTTTGTCATTTGAATAGTATTGACTGAGTATGGATGGAAGAAGATATGTTCAGAGATTTGTGCTGCAGTTGAGAACTGACTGGCGAGAAAAAACATTCAAAAACTTTCTGTTGCAATAATTTCATCTACTTTTTATGTACATTTTCAGTTTCTCTATGTAGAGCTGACCAAAATAAGTAATTTCTGCCATGTTATCCATTAGTTTTATTCTTTTACATGGACTTACTCTGCTTTATGTCATGTTGGGTTGAAGACCACATCACAACTGCAGATCCTGATCCATCTGTAGACCATAGCCTGTTCAGATGGTTGTAACTTCATCCAATGTCTCAGTGGTTGTTCGGTTCATAGGCAGAATAAGTGGTCAAGCTGCTAATTCTCTGAGTAAGCCACAAAGGAGAATCAGCTGAGCCCAGTGGATCTTGCAGCTCTAACACTTCACTTTGCTGTTGCTCATCTGATTTTTGTAATGCAGGCTTGTTATTTGACAGCACACATTGATACGGTGTGAAGGTGCTACAATGAAAGGGCAGCTGTTGGAGTCCAGACCTGAATAATCTACGCTTAACAAATCAGAATATAAAATATACATGGTGGCTGCCTGTGTGTCATCTGACCTGTCGCTTTGCACATTCAGATGGTTTGAGATAAACTAGATTTGTTTGTTACTTACATTTCACTACACTGATATGCCAGCCTAACCTTCAATGAGTTCCTCATGTCATTATTTGACTGTTTCCTGTGGTTCTGTCATCTAGTCAGGTTTTTCTCAGAAGGCCCTGACAAAGGCAAATCCTGCCGTGTTTATCACGGAACAGATACAACATATAAAGTCCCAAACATGCACTCATGCAGTGTTCTATCTGCCACTCAACAATGTAACAAAGGCCTGTGCTCAGCAGACTGTGTGAATTGAAGGAGGATGAGGTGTTTTTTCCGCTCTCTCCTCTGGTGTATCGTCTCACTATCATCTTGAGGCTGGAATGATGAGACCAGGCAAGCAGATATCTCTGCTTTGTCTCAGTGTAATGGAAATGCATTCACGCTCACAATATGGCCGACTTAACATTGCTGATAGTCCTGAGTTAACACGGCACACAAGTAGGCTTTATGGCTGATTGTTCTTTTATGGCCTCCATGGTTCTTGTCATCATTCAAGCTAATGCCATCAGTAACTACTCCTCTGGAGATAGTTGAATTAGCCTGGGTCTGCCTGCCGTGTTACTGCCCACATTTTCCATTATTGCATGACAGCTATAAGATAAGATGAATTTAAATGATCCCTGTGGGGCCGTGGGGTCAGTGCAGCAGTACAAAATGAATTATAAATAGGAAAACAATACAGTTCCTGGCTGATTGTAAATGCATATGTTGTTAATGGTGGTGATGACGGGGGATATTAGAGATTAAAGAGGTTGTACTTTATAGGTAATCAATGTGGGATAATTGCATCCTTGGTGGAGTTTAGCTTTCTTGTTGATGGTGGAAACTGGGAATCCTCACTTTATCCACATGCTGCCATATGGATAGATTTTGTTCTGTAATCCTTTGGGGTGGGCAACAATTTAAATTCATCAATGCATTGCAGTTAATTTTCTTCCAATATAATATAGATTCTGAAAATTCTGTGAATCAATATTGCATTGGTCAGCGGGTTCGCGCCATGGTGAGCAATACTTTGGAGAAACGTTTGACTTTTCATATTTGAGCGTACCGCTTCCTACATTTCCTACACTTTTTGTCAGGGAACTCAACAGAAGCGAGTTTGATGAGCTAGTTGTTCAGCCAGCGCCATTTCTTTGCACCAATGGCGGCGCAGAGAGCGGCCATGATGCAATTTGCTGCTGGCTATATCAGCTCTGTGTCACATTTGAAACCCTTTGATGTGAAGTTCTCTTTTTTCTTGAGTTTACTGGCAAACCTTTGGTGTGTTTTACCACCACCAACTGGTGAGGGATGAGGGTCAGAATGGCAATATTTTTCAAATATGTTTGAAAATGATTCTTCAAAAATGTTATGAATTATCCTAGTAAAGAAGTAAGGAGTAATTAAAGGAGTAACTTCAATTTACAATTTTCAGTTACAGCACTGTATTTCGTTTTTACTTTGTACTTCACATTGAGCATGTGTCTACTTCATGTCTACTTCTTTATTTTCAGATGTTGTGGCTCAAAAATTGTGATACCCTATTAAAGTAATGTATGTTAGGCAAGAAAAATAAAAAAAGTAATGCTTAAAAATATTAATAGATAATCCAAATAATTATTTGTATACAATATCAAATCAAATTGTGACCCAAAGAATCAAAATTGAATTGAATTGTGAGGTTTTTAACAATACCTGTAAATAAAAAAAAAAATAAAATAAAAATGTATCTGAATTGGCCAAATTCAGAATCATCTCTTCATACCAGAAAGAAAAGCCAAAATCTGTATCGATCAATAACATTTTAGCTGGTGTATTTCTGATATTTAATTTTGACCCTGTGAATATAAATAAACCAGTTTATTTATCTTTCACATTATTTTGTCCTTTTCTCTGTCACAGTATAGTTTGTTTGTTTTTTGGAGAGAGCAAAACAATGATTCTAGATTAAAGAAGAAATAGTTTTTTGACCTTGATGGCTGACATTGCTTTTCAGGGCTGACTTGAGTCTGAAAAAGGCAGCCATGCATAACATCTCTGCGGTGTTTGGATCTATCGCAGCTCCTTTGGATGTGACATGTCCCTGTGCTGAATCTGTCACCATAATGCTACTGTGTGTGCTGTTATTATCATCCACTGCCACATGTAGGAGAAAGAAAGCAGGTTTATTTCTGCAAATGCTGACTTGCCAACAGATGTAGTGGAAGAGTGATGTGGAAGGGATACTTTAGAGGACACTTTTACACTTTTTAGGAAATCCAACACAGAAAACTTTCCAAGCACGCTTACAGCGCAAACTGGGATCAGTAACATTAGCCTGCTCATGTTCTAGCTACTGGTAGACCATTTCAACAAAAAACGTCAAACACAATCACACTTCTGGCAATTTTGACAGGAACTGTAAATACTACATGACTTTGTTTATAATATACTAGCCTTTCACAATGACTGTAACAGTAAAAGACAAATGTTCTATTGCTGGAGAGTAAAAGGAAAACTTGAAAAACATTAGCAATTTAAATGTTTCTTGTTTATGTTTTATAGATCCACTTTTTCAGTTAGGCCCGGGTCACATTACTGTGTATCTGCCTTTTGTTTCAGTGACTTAGGAAGACATGATGTCATAGTAAACACTTCACCATCATCTAACTCTAAATGTAACACTATAGATGCCACCAGATGGATGTCTACACATTCTATTACACACACCGTGTATGTCACACATGTACCAGTGTGATTCAGCTATCAGAGCTGTGACTCAATAATATTACCTAATCTCAGTCTGTGCTCTCTGTGCTGATAAGGATCCACTAAAGTTGACATACTGGATCCTAGAGTATGAAAGGGAGACCTGCTCTTTTATTATTTGGCTAACAGTTACATGACCACTGTTATAAAATAAATCTAGATGGCGATGTCATCACAGAAGCATCACATCCATTATGAAAATAGCAGAAAACCAATTTCCACACCCTTGTTCCCAATATGCAAACTATTCAGAATGAGTGCATAGGAAGTGATTAAAGAATAGGTTGGACCGAAAAAATAATCAGAAAATTCCAATGTGCAGGATGACAGTCACATACTGTATTTTATTATTCAGTGCAATAGTAGTAATCAAGTTGAATAAAAGAATGCCAATAAATAAAGTTAAACCCCCACCTTCCGAAATACTTTACAGTTTCTGTGTGGATGTTTGAAACAGAATCTGCCAGGCTGAAGCTGTGTCATTGGTTAATATTTAAATTGTGGTAAGACAGTCGACCCTTCCTTCTGGCTGTTTGTTTAGTCTCCAACAAGAACGATGCTGGTCTATGTTTAATCAGAATTTGTTTTAGGAAAGGCAGGGATGTTTTTCAGTGTCGTGGAGCTTTTGTTCTGGTGATCCTCTGTTCTGAATTTCTTGGAACGAGTCTTCTTCTCACACTCTCATTAAGTATTGATGGCTCGTAGTGTGATAGGTTCTAAATGAAGACATTAGCTTTTGTTGGTTAACGTGCTGCTCCAGATGACAGCTGCTGTCACTAAGGTCATGCATGATGTGGACAAGAGCTGTGGTGACAGTGTTAGTCTGTTCTGTTCTCCTGTCATGTTTCTCTGTGTATCTCTTGCCCCTGATTTGCACGCTTATTGGCTATAAATACTGTTTCCATTTCATTTTATATCTCATTTAAAATATTCAACTGGAGATTAATTTTCATTGTTGGATAGTAATTTTGTGTCCAATAATTTTCTACGCATTTGAGTAAATAATAAAAAAAAAACACAGTTAAAAAAATGCTAGCTTGTCATACACTCTGGTCACACTAATACCAATTGTCCAATATATGTGTCGTATGAGACATTCTTAGGAAAATGGAGATAATTTGTTTTGAGATGTGTGTGTGTGTGGCATTGCATTTAATATGCTGTAGAGCCCATCTTTTTTAAAATAAATAGTACATTGTGAGGACCCACTGCTCCTTATAGGGCTCAATACCCATGCTCCATAAGAAGAAGAGCTGTTTTAGTGTTAGGGTTACGACTAAGGTGTGAATTTAGTCCAGGTTTGGTTTGGAGTTAGGCATGTACTGATAATGATTAGGATTAGGGTAAGGTTATAGAAATTAGTGAAAAATTAATGGAAGTCAGTGCAACGTTGTTGTAAAGCTACAAAGACTTTCCGTATGTCTGTTGGAGGCTGAGGAACACAAATAAAATTTGCCATTGTTCTTTTTATCATTGAGCTTATCAAAAATATTCTAAAAAAACTGCATATGAGGAAGCTGAAAAGCTAGATGCAATGCTATTTGATGCTGGTGTTTACAAAGCAGCCAATCCAGGAGTCCTATTCATTTTCTTAGAAGATGATTGGCTATTCCCCCAATACCGGAAATCAGAAAGACAGTGCACGTTAGCTTCTGTGACAGTGTTGCTACGGTTTAATGGAGGAGGTAAAAGTGTTTTCTGAGGGAATCTCAAGTATTCTAACTGAGTTCAGCTGGTTGTGGGATCCACTGTATTGGCAAAATTAAATTTCTTCTAACTTTGTCAACAAATTTGCCTAAACGAAATTTCCCAGTAATCCACTGGGCTTAATATGTGGATTAAGCCCAGTGGATTCACCAACGCAATAGTTGCTTCTGCTCTTCTGCAGTGTGATTATAAGAAGTTTTCTGGCAATCACCTGGTCAGCTCCACTGACACCAGAAAAAACACGAGCATTTGTCTTAGACAAAACCACATATTCATGCCATCTTTTTAAATTTCATTATAATGAAATAATCAGGATTAAGACCTTAATGAGAAAACTGATAACTACACATACTCCTCCAATTGCTATGCTGTCTTCTGGACTTGTTTTCGTCCTATCTGGTGGTGCCTTCAACCAGTATGAGAGAACCTGCGACTATGACACAGTAAGAGTCAGCAATGAATGAACCTTGTCATCAGTTTTTGCTGCATGTACATTTGGCCCTATTGTTGGTTTATGTAGATTTCAGGCATATTTAAGAGTGAGAAGATTTATTTGAGAAACACTTCACTGTGTCCAAAAGATCCTGGGTGATGTTAAAGAACAAACCAGTGAGCTGCAAGATGACTCCTGTTTGTGTGCTAGAGTAATTAGAAGTTCCTGCTGGGGAGTCCAGGCTTAAATATTTAATCTTAAGGGAGCCGTGGCAAACATGTCATGCTGCCTGAGTCCTTTATGTCCAATTCACAGAGTCCACCGTGCAACAGCCACTGGTAAGATGCCTTGTAATTAAAACAGATTGGGATTGTGCAGACGGTGAGTTCCTGATCATGATTGCCTTGTTGGAAGCTCTCTGCAGCATTAATGTGTGATGGTACGCCATGGGTTTGTAGATGTGTGTCAGTGATAAGGCGGAGATGTGTGAATGTTTGGGAACAGCAGCAGCCGCTTATTCCGCAGAGCTGACGGCTGACTGAAGCTGTTTTGTTCAGAAACAGGAGAGATGCAGATAAAAGGCTCCCATTCTAATAGAAAGGTAGCAGAGAGACAGACCCAGACTGACACAGGATGTGGAAGACAGACTTGCAGTCAGGTTAATATTTACTCATTCATCTTGTTGATGTCGATTATGTTCATCCTCGCCCTGCTTTTTGTCTTCTTCTCCACGTCCCCATTTTGACAGATATGTGTCACAAAGATGTCCACACGCGGCTGCCAGGGAACAGACTCGGTCATCAAGCCCCTGGACACCATCCCTGAGGACAAGAAGGTGAGAGTTCAGCGCACGCAGAGTGGCTTTGACCCGTTTGAGAAGCCTGCCAGCCAGGTGAAGAGGGTCCACTCGGAAAACAATGCCTGCATTACCGCCAAGAGCTCATCTACTGGGAAAGAATCGCCCAAACTGCGCAGGCACTCCAGCCCAAGTTCTGTAAGTGTACTTCTGCTTTATTATTGCCTTGAAACTTCACAGGTAATATTCAGTTCAGAAATACTTAACTTATCCCAAAGGGAAATTGAACATCATCCCTCTTACTTTCCTATTATCTTCAAAGAGTTGTTGAGGATAGTGATGCTGTGGGCAGGAAGGGACTGTGGTACCGAGTAGTACAGTTATACATCTGAAGAAGACTCTGACTAAGGGCTGCTGTTAAGTTGCTCAATATCTGGGCAGCAGAGGCAATATTCCACAGTATCACTTCCTGGATGACACCATCAGTCATTGGCAAGCTCTGCTAATCCGGTCCTTTGCTGTTGCCGCTCCTCTGTAAGGACATTTTCACCACTGATAGTAAAGTAGACTTGGTTCAAGTTGGAACCAAAACATTTGTTCCATTTCAAGCTGCTGTGATTCTCTTTCACACTGAACCAAACCTTTTGAAAACTCTGTTTACCCCCTTGCCTGTCTGAAGAAGATACTGAAATGTAAATATAAATGGAGCGACTGATAAATGGAGGATTTCAATCATCTGCTGCTTGACTTGCATGTTTGTTTTGGTTGTATTTACCCAGAATACCATGCGATGTAGTCAGCTTCCTGTTTTTGGAGTGGTCTCTGATCCATTTGGCGTTGCAATTGGAGTTTACTTCAACTGAACCCAGATTAGGATTGTTGGTGGACCACAATTTGCTTTTTTTCCACATCAGAGTTTGATTGAGCATTCACACCTCCCCAAACTCTGGCAAACAAACCAGAGTTTGATTAAAACGGACTAAAGAGGGCTGGTGTGAATGCACCATAAGTCATGCTGCTCTGTTTTTAGAAAGAACGCTTTCTCCTGTCAGCTCTTCCTAACAAACAATCCATGTTTTGTTTTTCCTAATTGTCCTGTCATAAACTTTCCCATTTACCACACTAACTGAGACCCGTAGAATCTGATAGTGTTCTACTTTTGTACTTTAGTTCATGTTTAAATAGCTCTACAACCCAATAAATACCCACTCATTTTTATTGTTCCTAAAAAATGAACCACTCGAGTCCAGGTTGCACTTAGTTTTGTATCTATGTTGAATGTGGACCTCAATAGAAGAGGGTTGAATGGCCATATAACAAAAGACTGTTCCTGTCTTACCTGCATTGAAACTTATTTTCAGCCTTGGTGAATAATTTATTTTGCCCCCTATTAGTTTTACAAAGTGAGCGGTCTGCACCATGCTTCCTTAAATAAAATGAAACACCAAACTAATCTTCTTTCAATTCAACCTGTGCAAATAGAAACTCGCAATGTAGCAGAGTGACTCTATTTAGTCTAATTAGGATATATTTGAGATGAATATTCCCCTGCATTTAAAACAAGAAGTGATCATACTCTGCTGCCAGGTCCACAACTCCCACCGTCCTAGCAGGAACAAGAGGAAAGAGAGAACACCATCTGGAAAGCTGCCGATGAGCAGTCACTTCTGTTTGATCAACAATGGGCGAGAGAGCAGTCAACAGTAATGTAGGTGTTGCCATGGAAACACAGCTTTTTGCTTTTGGGAGGCTTTTTCTTTTGTTCACAATTAGTCATTTTGTATTTTCCCTTCAACAAACTATTTAAATATAGAACAATTATCACCGTGCTACTCTGCTGGACTCTCAGTCCCATCTTGTACGGCTACAACAAGCAAAGCAAAGCTTACAATGAACTCCTTCATATTCCCTCAAGTACTTATATATGATTTGTGCACTGTTAAAGCCAGATGTTTACATAAACAGCAAAAGAAGACACATAAGGGTTCATTTCCTGTTTATGTCAGTTAGAACTCCCAAAACATCTCAGAGAATCATTTTAACTTTCTTGAAATCTCTGAGGTTTCCAACCATTTCCTCAGTTTATGTGGAAAATTTGTTCCTCCTGACAGAACTGGTGTAAGCTGGTCAGGTTTGTTGGTCTCCTTGCTCACATACACAGCTTTTCACATTTGCTCGCAAATGTTCTGTGGAATTGAGAACAAGAATTTCCGATGGCCACTCCAGAACACTGAGTTTGTTGTTTTTAAGACACTTTGTACCTAATTTGGTGATTTGATTTTCAAAGGGTCGTTGTCATTTGGAAGACAAGTTTGTGTCCATTTTTAACTTCTTGCCTGATGTTGCCATGCCATCTTTCCGGACGGTGTTCCCTCCCGTCGGCTAGAGACGTACAGTGGCTTCAGCATCATCCTCTGCTCATTATGGGATGGCAAAAAAAACCAGGTTGCCCTGCATCCCCCTATTTCAGATGTTAGAGTTTTGAAGGTCAACAATTCCCTTCTCAGTATCTTGGCTGATTTCTTTAGACTTTCCATCATATAGCTCTAGAGTGTTTGAGACGTTGCCTTAAAACACATCAATTATAAAACAATAGATTTAAAATATGAACAAAAAATCAGAAATCTTGAGTGAAGAGCAGCCCATGAAGACTTGGTTTTGGCGTAATTATTATTACTTAACGCTGCCTTGTTTTTCAAACCCTTTCTGTGAGCTCTGCACCTATGCAGGACAAAGCCAACATGTTGTGATTGCATGTGTAACAGGTGTATGCCAACATGTGGACACGCTCTGCCTTGATTATTACTCTGCGGGGAGTGTGTGGTGATGGCTCAGCAGGTGCAGGCTTTCAAGTTGGATGATTAGGGAACATGCCTTCAGTTTTGTGGTTTAATGAATGAAGAAAGGCAAACATGTTCCTCCCAAAGTACACTGACATGCAACGCCTGGACTCCACAGTACGTGCTAGGTTTTGATAAGGTTTATCCAAATAGGCTCTTTCTTAACTACAGTTGTAACATGTCAAAGAGAATTGTAATATATGAGCTTTCCAGGCTTGTCAGCCCTTAAGGTGAAGTTCACCGCAGCTTTGAAGAGCAGCAGGAAGCCGATGTTTCTATCTGGTGAAAGCTGAAAGTTGGTGTTTTCTCAAAATGCTGCAATAACTACTGTAAGAATGTGTTGGTTATGACTGCTGGACAGTTGTATTCTATTTAAAATGAAATTAGAGTTTAACTGTAGACTTTGAAGTTTTGTCAGTCAACCTTTTTCATGATAAAGGTGGACTGACAATTTTGCTTGTTATATTGGCTCCACCTGAATTGTTTCTTCTTCAGAATTTCTCTCTGTTACATTCACCATTTGTTACTTTAAAGTTCACTTATTTCACTAACAGGACTACACTGGAATGTCTGACAAATTACACACAAAAAAATATTTACTGATAAATTTTAAGTATTTACATTTACATCTGAATATCTGACTATTATTTTTGATGCTGGTGCAGTTCTGAGAACAGGAGTATAAGTTTTCATTACTAGTGAGGTTGAATGGAGTCAGAGGGAAACAAAGTTATTCAGTTACATCATATGGGGTATACACAAAGAGTGTAGTGTCTGTAATATATCAAGTTAAATAGCTATTACAGCTTGGGTGATATAATTTTCATGATATTAGCTCTTATTCTTGTTAATTTTTCGTTTTTGAAGAGAAATTGAAATCAACTATAATTATAATCAGTATTGGTGGTCATAGCTTTATGAAAACCGGACAAAAAAATGTGCATCTCTGTCACAAAATGGTCACATTTACCTGCAAATAATGCTATAATTAGCTATTCTTAAGACAGATGTATGTTATTTAATCCAGAAGCCAAATCCTTTTTAGTCAAATATGATCAATCTTAAGAATCCATAAAATATCACTGTTTTATTTAAAGGTGCATTTCCTTATATAATTACAAACATCAATCTGAAGCATGTATTCTGAATCTGTGTTGGTTTTGATTTGAATCTGATCACCAGTTTTGATTTCTCTCAGCTTTAGCTGATCTGTTTTTCTCTTATCTATAACCAATTTACAGCATGCTGTTTTCCCCTGATCTTAACTGAAACAAACATGCGTTTCCTAATCATGCAAATAAGATTTTCTGCTTTTGTATAGTGTTCCTTTTTTAATTTAGCTCACAGTATGAATAACCTAATAAATATGAACACAAACAAGACTTAATAGGACAGACATGAAGGTTGATTGATTTCCTGCCAGAGTGGCTGTAAAACACAAATGAGTTGTTTCAGCCAGATTATGAAAATCTGCAAATTGTGCCCTTCACAGGTGCTCTGTTCAGGAAGTTCAACATGCTTGAATTTCAACCAACATTTCATAACTACGTACCCCAGTAAAATTGTTATCAGTTGATCAGAATGTATTTATGGGGCACTTCCAACATAACCAGGTTTAACACAGAAGTGTTTTCTAAAAACTAGAGCATGAAATGCAAACAATTATCAACAAACTCATCAAAAATGGCAAAGAACATAATATTAATAACAAATGTACTTGAACGAAACAGGAGAAATTTTCATTGTTTCTTGCTGGATTTTTGGTTTCAACCATTTTGTTCCAATCAACTTGAAAACCTTGAAAAATCTATTATAAGCTAATGTTCTTTTACTTAGTTTGACCTGTGGGATAATATGGAATTTCGTTGTGCAAGAATTATTATTCACTGTATCATTTTCTGTTTCAGTAATATTTGGTTTGTTTTGAGCTAGAAAAGCAGATTTGCCTTTTTCAAATTCAGGATCTGTCTTCACTACAATTTGGAATAAAAAAGGGAACGCTTTATAGTTAGTCTGAAGGAGAGGAGAGGTTGGCTGGTCGGGAACATCCTACTTTTTGAGTTTAGTGTACAGACAGAGTTTCACTTCCTGCTTGATCCCTGGAGAAAACTTAATTTGTTTAGAAAAGCTCTGAGAAATGCTGAGCTTATTAGCTCTGCAGAAAGCAGAGAGATAACAAGATGGGGCGGGAGGGGCATAAGGTGGAGGAGGGTATCTGTTGAGGATGGGGCGTCTGAAGCCCAGCTATGGATTTGGATGGAAGAGACATTATGCTGAGCTCAGTTTAGGGCTTTTATAAGCACATATATGGAAACTGCTTAAAGACTCATTAATAATGCAAGGTGGAAGTATTGTAAATAAACCTAAAAAGCATGCATTGTTCCTGAAACATTATTGTTCATTAAAAGAAAGCTGTAAAATGACTAAAAAGTAATTTGAGCAGCATTCAGCTTCTTTGCACCTCAAATCTGTAACAAACTTCCAGAAAACTGCAAAACAGCTGTAACAGCTGTAAGTTCCTTTAAATCAAGACTTTTAAAGATAATTAATGGAACAGTGACCAACACATCTGATGAGCATTAATGATTTTGAATATGACAGTTGACAAAATGTAATGTCTGTCACTGGTTTTCACAACTGTTGACTATATGATGTGTTTATGATTTTCATGATGTAAAGCACTTTGAACTGCTGTATTGCTGAAATGTGATTTATTGCGAGAGCACAACAGTATTTACGCAACACTTTTGCGAGCTAATTCAAAAAGAAAAAAAAAGTACCACCCATATCCACTAGGGGTTCCGTAGATCTTCATGCATAAGTCAGACCATTCCTTCTGGAAGCTCATCTGGTGATTAACTGGTTTCTGCTTGCGTCTGATTTTTACCAGATAGATTTTAAGCTGTTCATCTCAAGTTCTTATTGCCGTACAGCTGTAGGTTTCAGCAGCAATCAATGAAAAGTGTCTGAAAGTTACAGGCTCATTGGAACTTTAAAAAGGGCTCTAAGTAGACTGTTCCTCCCAGTGATGCCTTCCTGGTGATGCAGTGTGGAACCTTTGGATTATAATAACTCTCTTAGAATTGCAATGTCTTTTTCTTTAATCCCAGAATTGTTTCTTCTCTTCTTTTCTGAATTCACCCATTTAAATAATATTTTCTGTCTCTCCCTTTTTCACTCAGCCCACAAGCCCCAAGTTTGGAAAGGCAGACTCATATGAGAAGCTGGAGAAGCTGGGAGAAGGCTCATATGCAACAGTTTACAAAGGAAAGAGCAAGTAAGCAGTGTTCACATGTTTCTATTGTTTTTCCCTCACCCATGCATTCAATGATGTGTTTAATTTTACATGCCGCTGCTGTAACTGAATCAAAAGTCGATGAAAAGCTTATGACAGTTGCAGATCCTGGTTTTAATGTAAAGTTCCACACATACAGTGCAGATTCCTGTATTTTAATTACCAGAGAATGGACGATTTTTTTCCCTCTCTTAATGGTTCAGTGCTTTTCTCCCAGGTTTTTCTAATTAAATTGTGAGAAATTAAAAGTTCCGGGGCTGCAAATGCACAAACCTCTGCAGCCTCTAATCTTCTTCGTGATGATGTTATTTCGTGTCTCTTTTGATTGGTGAGCTTCATTCAGCTGTAGTGCTGCGCCCTTGTACCCCAGTCTCACTCCAGTGCTGCTAAATTACTTTTCATTGACTTAACTCTCCTCTCTCTGTTCTCAGTCTTTGCTGACTTTGAATTGTCTCGTTTTTCTACATAATGAAGAAAGTCCAGCAGATTATGGCACTTTGTTATTTGTGCTGTCATCAGGGTGAACGGGAAGCTGGTGGCTCTGAAAGTGATCCGTCTGCAGGAGGAGGAAGGAACACCCTTCACAGCCATAAGGGAGGGTAAGTGAAAAAAAAAAAATCTGAATCCCAGTTCACTTCCTGTTCATAGTAGGGTAATGGGAATGTTCCTCCAGCCCTCTTCAGGGCCACAGCTGGTAACTGTCTGAAAAATGTAAAGTTTACTAGTTTACAATCTTTAATGACAATCTTTAATGCTTAATTTGAAGTGTTTGGATTTTCATTCTCAACAAGCATAGATTGTATGGGGTTGTAATTATTTAAGATGTCACAGTACAGCACAGTAAAATTCAGTACAGTAGATTTAACTAGGTTATTTTTTATTCTAGTAACAAATATGTCTGATAGGTATTTTCCTTTCGAACCTAAATAAAAGAAAGAACCACAGACAACGTATATGAATTTTATGTAGAGCTTTTGCAAAAGGAGAAGGCTCTGAGAACCCTTGGGAGAAGGCTCTGAGAACCTTTCCTCCGAGGAATCCACAGAGCATTCTGATCTGCTCTCACATGAGCTCCTGTTTTTATTGTCAAAGAAGAACAGGCAAGGGGCAGTCAGGAAAAACAGCAGAGGTCGTAAAGCTTCTAACCCAAACATCTAACAACCCAGGTCCAGATGTGATATCTGATCAAAGGTCTGAGCCCGGTTCAAATCTCGGTCAATACTGTCAAGAAAACAAAATACGACTGCTCACAGGTGGTTACTAAATTAGGAGGTGTTCTTGCAAAAGGGTTTAAAGTCTGAGAAACTCAGTGTTATCTATTTCTCGTAAAGTTGAACAGACAGTAGTGACCTCCAGGTCATTTAAAGAAGAGAACACTTTAAACAGAAAATCACAAAGATCTATAGACTTAAGGTGAACTAGAGTAAGAAAATAAAATGATAATACCAAAAAATCTCTAACAATGTCCTCATGTGTCACACTTGTGTTCAGTAGTGTCATCTTTATTTCCAGACTGCTCCAGTTACATATTCACACACGTTTCAGGGTGACAGCGTTTGGTTTTAAAGCCAATAACTGCTTTGAAGCTTCTGTTTAATTCACAATCTGAACTCTACCACAGCGGTGGATGTTCTGCAGAAGGAGGGTCCTCTCAGCATCAGCCGGTGTAGTCCATGCAAGTGGTCAGTTTTAGCCCTCAGACTGAACATGCACACTAGAAAAGGTCTGATTAGTTCAGAAGGTTCTCAGTAATTAGGATCTGTAAAAAAAAAAAAAAAGCTCCAGAAGTTCCTGACTTTCCTGACTTTGCTGAAAGTAAAAGCCTCTGCTCCACACAACCCGCTCATATGGAAATGAACCTGAGATGAGAAGACGCTTCTATCATACAGAGGCTCAACTCTCCCCGAGAACAGATCAGATGGGTGCTTTGAAATTGGACTAATTCAGCACTTTCTGAGTAAGAAGCGCACAGCGCAGATATGTGACCAGCATTACCCCTCTATAAACTACTCCATCCATGTGTGTGTGTGTGGGGGGGGGTTGTATGCGTGTGTGTGCGCGTGAGTGTGTGTCCATGTATCCAGGGAGGTTGTGCATGTCTTCACAAGCTGGTGACAGGATCCTGGAGGTATCAGGCTGCAGATCCACACATAGTCCTGTCTTTGATCTGCTTCTATTATTTTGAACAACCTTTAGCTTCTCCTGCAGGATGAATGCATTCATGAGGCTCTGGCACCGGGCAACTTTCCAACGATCTGTCCATCAAATCCTCTCTGTGCCTTTGAAACAGAACTTAAACATTAATCCCGTTGGTAACCTTCTGAAAACCCACTTGGTCCTGTGAATAACAACCAAGCTTATGTTGCTCTAATATTTGGTCCAAATAAAACAGATTCCTGTTACTGTTGTTTGACTGAACTTTATCTCAGTAATTGAGGCTTCGAGACCTTTGCTGATGTTCAGTTAATACAGTAGAGGTTTTGTAAACAAGGAAACGAGTGAAAACTTCTCATTTCATTGATCCTTTGCCAGTTCAAATAGATGATCAGAGATCAGTAATCACAGACCTCAGACCAGTTAGAGTAAGACTGTAGTGACAACACAACACAGATCCTTCTCCTGCTTCTCTTTAAATCAGCAAACAGAAACAGACAGAATCAAATCTGCATATTAAATATGACGTTATAATTTTCCCTTGTCTGCCTTTATTCACACAAGTTTGAGTGATATTAAGTTTTGTTCTTGCAACTATAACAAATATCATTGCTGCTTTTCGTAAGTTTTCACTGCAGAAATGCAAAACCTAACAGGTATTCTTAGTCTAGTTTGTAGTGCAAATATATTAGAAGACTTGAAATAAGAAAACAAACTTCTAAGTAACTCTTCAAGAGCTTGCTGTAAGTTCAAAAATCCTTAATATTGATGAAAAAGTATTTATTCCATTGGCAGATAATTTCACTAATCTGAAGTGAAATTATCTTCAGACAATTTTAGAAGACTTTTCAGATGCTATAAGAGATTTTTCAGATGCTATAAGTGACATAATCTGCCAATTGAACCAGTACTTTTCAATCAATAGTAAGGAATTATTGACTTAAAACAAGCTCCTATATGTAAGATTTATAACTAAGATATGTACTCTAGAAACTAGGCTAAAATACATTGAGTTTGGAGGTCTGTAGATAATGACTGAAGAAAGTGCATTTTATAGACCTGCGGTCATGGGAGTGAAAAACAAAGTTGAACTAAATCCTTTGGGTGGAACAAAGTAATGTTGAAGGGAAAAGAAGATAAACTTTATTCAGTACTTAAGTAGGGTAATGTGGATAATTAGGTGGCCATGTTTCTTATGAATGTTTGTTTTTGTCAGTTTTCTGTTCTGTGGTTGCTGCCACTAGAACACTGTGTCTAAATTCACCTAAACACAGAACAGCTGCTCCCAAAGAAATGTAATAACTCTTGGCAGTAAGACAAATGTACAAATATGTTTATTGTCATTGTATTTTATTTAAATAGCAAAAGAAAAACTAAACATTAAAACTAACTCCTAAGTTCTGTCCCACCCACTGCACTGTAGAACTGGTATGATCCAAGTCACTTTGGTTCCAGATGATCTCTGCCTTCATCAGTTTAATGATGTGCTGGCAGGAGGATTACTGGGGTTTTATGTCAACTTTATGGCATTACAAATATTTGAACATGTTCAACTTACTTGTATGAAGCATAAATTCAGTTGGTAAATGAAGCATCCCTCCAGAGCCTCTCCTCACTGCTGATTACAGACACCTCTTACATCATAAATGTGTTAAAAAGTGAGTGTGAGAACCTCTGACGCTGAATCCAGCCTGTGTTTTCTGTGTGTTGTAATCCTTCCCTAATCCCTGCAGGTACTGAAGCGCTCCAACAGTCCAGCTAATGATCATAGAGCTGCTGGTTATCTGGCTGCATCATCTACTGTAACACATCATAATGGGCCTCTGGTTCTGCTGTTCTCTGTTTGCAGCGTCTCTTCTGAAAGGACTGAAGCATGCCAACATCGTGCTCCTCCATGACATCATCCACACCAAGGAAACCCTGACTCTGGTGTTCGAGTATGTGGTGAGTTTGAACTCTGACCTCAGCTGTGTGATGGATGGACCACAGAGCTCCAAATGTAGATTAAAAGTATGACTTCAGGGAAACCATAGTTCTGATGAGTATCTATATTTATTTTTTGCTTTGTGAGACCTTTCAGTTTTTCATACCCAGCTCTCTGCAACACGAGCTGTGAATATTTTAACTGGTAAGCTCTTTAATGGTTCACAGGCCTTTAAAAACTGTTAAAGCTCTCATGGATTTCTTTTAGTTTTTACTAAAGTAATAAAGGTGTGTGTGTGTTGGTGTGGAGGGCGGGGGGATATGCCTCTCTTTAGCAACCACTGGGTGGGAGGTGAGGTGCGGTCTGCCCTGGGCAGGTCACCGCTCCATTGCAGGGCTGGATTTCTATTCAGATGAATCTTTGATCTTCAGCTTGTGAGCGGATGAGCAGATCTGGATCCCTCCTCCGTCTTACTCAGCTTTTCAGCCAGGGTGGGGTAAATGGAGTGGTCTGATGCAGTTTATAATCTGGTTCTGCTTGTGAGATATGAGTAGAACTCAGCAGAGTAGAACTCAGCAGATTCTGTTTAAATTAAACATGATGGAAAAGATCAGCTTATTAGGTTATTGTTCCTGCTGGATCTTCTCTTACCTTCTGCTCAAAACAGTAAATCCTTCCTATATGTAGCAGACTGACTGCTAGGGGTGGGTTTATTTATCGCTGGTGGAAACTTCAAGTTAATGTCAAGTTCGGTGCTGTTGCTCATAAGGATGCAGAAAAACACATTATAGATTTTTCTAAAAGCTAATGGAGAGTGACGGCAGGAGGGCGTAATGCGAGGACAGAAAACCGATGGGTTAAATCAGTGGCAAGTATTACAGAGAGATGGAGATAATGGAAATAAAAAGGGGAAAGATGAAAACAGAGATGTGGTGCATGACTTTGTGGGAGATGGACAGGCATGTCTGCGTGTGAATTATTCAGCAGGCTCCTTTGGTGTGAGCAGCAGTGGGAGATTGTAAATATCTCTGTGATTTCCGAACCACTGCCTCCTCCATCCATAAATCTGCTCACAAAGCACCAAAACGCTGCCTGCCTGCTAAACATGTCCGCTTTACCGTCAGTGAGGACTCTGTCAGTTCATGTGGTCAACTTTGATAAAATATAAACATTCTTCCTGTTTTGTGGTATCCTGAAAAAAGAAGAAATGAAGATATTATTACTGTATGAAGTGTCTTTGCTCAGAGATCAACAGGAATCAAATTCTGATCTGAGTGCCTCTATTAAAGACAGAAAAACTACAATTCATTCATCGCTGCTGTTAAAATAACATATAGATCAATCTGTTGATAAATCAGATATTCCTGCTGCTTTAGTGAACTCTGTATTCAACTATAGTATAGAATACTGTAAGTCAACTGTAGTAAGCAAAGCATTTTGTAAAATTGATTGAAATAAAAATCATCTTTCATGTTGCAGCACACAGACCTGTGTCAGTACATGGACAAACACCCAGGCGGTCTCCACCCAGACAACGTGAAGGTAATGCTTCTCTTCTACAGACTGGATTTTTTATTGTTGACCCCGAACAGTTTGTTTCTTTAAGTCAGTGATCAATTTGGGTTTAGTGAACACAACCTCCAATCCCTACCAACATTGGTTAGAATCTGCCTTTGTTTTCATTATTCATTTAATTTTACAACTTTTTCTTCGGGGTGGGAATACTTTACCATGTGATTAGTTCTTGGAAGCTTCGCAGTTCTGGAAGTTCAGTGGTTCTTGTTTCGTGCTGCTGATCTTGATGATGATCCTGTGACAGAGTTCTTTAGCCACTGGGACAGTGTGTTTAGTCTCTGAGAGAGAAGTAAACAGCTCAAAGGCTGCTGGTCCCAACAGGAATGTACACATTAACTTAAGGTTACAGGAATGTCATGTTAAATGGTTTTCCAAAGCTTTCCAAATTAAGATCTGAAAAGTGTGGTGTGCGTATGCATTCAGCTCTTTCATGTTTTACCCTTTGTGGAATCACCTTTTGGGGTTTGTCTCTAGCAGCTGTGAAAATCTTCAGACTGTATTCAAACTCCACTGTTTGAATACATCAGCAGCAAATGTTTAGAAAGTAGAAAGTTACTATTCTGTCATCTTAAAACAGTCATTAGTTAATTTTGACCTCCTTTAGACGACACAGGGATGGCAGTCCGAGCTGGTGAAGCTACGAGCCTGTCCTGTATGACCGTGCAGCTCTCTGAGTCACTCATGCTGCCTGTGTTTGCACGACTGCAGGACCCAGCTAACATAAATTAACAGGTGGGAAGAACCGATAATGTGGTAAACCAGGCATCTTGGTGGTGGAGGGGGCGTTAGGAAGTTCTGTCATGCAGGGAGGTGACAGTTCAGGCTCCATCTGTCATCCAGCAGCTCATAAGTTTCAACGCCACAGATTTACAGAAGCTCTGTGTGTTTCTCCTGCTGCCAGCAGCTGTGCGAGTCACATGGATGATGTGAGATTACTGCAGGAGAGCTGAGCGAGGTGTTCACACCCATCAACTCTGTTACCTAACAGTGAGACTCCTGCCACGGAGTTTCCAACGTGTTGATAGGGTTCGTGACTTTATGTAGACATGACATGTTGTGAATTGGAACCACACATATCATTATGAGGATGGTTACAGTAGTCCATCACTTCCTCTCTGCTGTTCTGTGCAGCATGGTGTTGGATAAACCTCAAATTTAGATGCTTCCACTGTCCATCACTTCAGGAGGGGCATAACCAGGGTTTGGGTGGTGGCAGCACTCTTCAAAGGTTTTATATCCTAAAGTGGTCCAGGAGCACTTGGTGTGATTTTCTGACCTGTTTAATATTAATATAGAAAGTAGACTTCTGGTACTCTTGGTGATAGCCGCCTACAGCTAGCTAAAATCTGCAAATACTTACGACCCCCTCTAATACCATGTAGAATTTCCTATTTTAGTAAAACACTAAGGTAACATTTTAATAAAACACTGAAAAGCATTCTATGTACAAACATGGCATGTAACCTATTTAACCTTTTCACCCATTTTAACTGAACTCTTTCACTTTACCTTCCCCCTCCAGCCTCTGACTGAGCCTAAAGGAGGCAGACTGATGTTCAGTTCAGCCACAGGCCAGCACCAACCTGAGCAGAAGCTCCATGAGGGGCTTTAATGTCACACAGATGTGCTGTTGTTTACTAATCAGCTGCATAAAAGCTATTAGTGTCTCTGCTGCCTGACCAAATTAACATGCGGGGACGTAGCCGTAACAGTCCCTGCTGCTGTAATTAACGGCCATCAGCAGAGTGGTGAGAGCATGCGAGTGTCACTGCAGCTCCACTCAAACTGACCTGAGGTCTGCGCCTGAACTGGTTAGTCCTGGTGAAACCCAGTGGAAACGGCACAGCACCATTAACCCTTCCTGCCCCATTGACTGTAGTTTGTTAGCAGGACGGCTGTAATCCAACGCCCGGCAGGATGACCTCACTCTGACTGCTGCTGAAGTGCTCCTTTATATTACATTAGGCCCAGTCGGATGAAGGAGCCTGACTCACTGACATCCTCATATATCAGAGGTAAAGTGATGCCCACAACCCAGAAGCAGGGAGCGTTTGTCCCTCATAATTAAGTTTAGCGAAAGCTGAAAGCTCCTGTCAGCATTGTTAGCACACCGGGTACAAATATGGAAGAAATAGTTCATCTAGTGTTGTGGGAGCGTAATTAGCACCTTTATTCCCAAGAAACACTAGTTTTTAAAATAACCCTGTTGGCATATTTTATCTGCACCACTAATTATTCAAATTTTTGTAAAGTACAGAAGACAGGAATGTAACACATAGCAATATTTCCCTGATCCATTCTTCAGTGAGGATGGAAAGGAAGTTGAACAAAAATCTCACTGAGAGAGACATGCAGCTGACACACATGTTGGCTCATGTATTCCCATAAGAACAGTTATCACAGACATCAATTAACAGCATAGAGAATCATAGTAGTGATGATGTGGAAAGACTTGAAGGCTCTTGAAGAGACAGAGGTCAATTTCAAACCGTCAAATATGGCTGTGATGTCTAATTTCTTTTAAGTGTTTTAATATGTGCAGTATTTTCATAGCTTAAGTTGCTTTTAAAGCCTGATTTTGGTTACAGAACCTCCTGAAAAATCAGCCTCCATGCTGACATACAGTACCTAACTATTATTAGGAGTATTGTAGCTTGTATGATAAGCTCAGCAGCTCCGCCAGGTGTTTGCTAACTGCTGCTGCTGCTGCTAGTCTGGAGGAGCAGTGGACGGATGCTCTATAGGTAGAAGCTTGGCTGGGGATTGAAGCTCCAAGGTTGAGCTTTGGTGAGCAGAAGGCATGTTAAAGCTACAGTATGTAACTTTTATGAAAATAATATTTTTTGACATATTTGTTGAAATTCACTACGTTCTTACAGAATGGTATTAGAAAGATAACTTGTAAAAAAATTAAAAAATCGCTGCCAATCATGCTCATTTCTGTGAACTGCTCCCTCGACCCTCCACCCCTGCTCTCTGCTACACTACAGCTTCTCCCTGTCAGCAGACAATGTTTTGAATGCTAAGGCTAGTTTGCATGTCCACCGATGACGACAGTAAGGATGAGTTGATTGACAGCACAAGACATGTCTCCTGGCTCTGCACTATAAAAAGTGCATTTGAACTACAGTTCATGCTATGGACTTATTTACATTAATTCTTTTGGGTTAGTGATGACAACTTACTTGTGTTGAATTAACTTAAAAGGAACACATTTTTAACTTGAGGCAACTCTTTACTTTAACTTTACTTGGAGCAGTTAAGTTCAATGCCACGTTCACAGATCTGTGAGGGAGATAGAGAGGACTGAGAAGTCTGGCTGATTCAGAAAGATGTGCAAGGAGGAAGCTAAATGATAAATGATAATTGTCTTGTACTTCTATATTACTTTATCAAGTCCAGGGGACCCCAAAGTGCTTCACATAATAGTCAGTCATTCACCCATTCACATACTGTCAGTCTGCTTTGGGGCAGACAGTCTGCTTTGGGGCAGACTGACAGGAGCGAGGCTGCCATACCATCAGGAGCTGGTTATCCTTCTCTGTGTAACTCTGTGACTGTTAGAGAGAACTGAGCTCTGTCCCACTGGCAATAAGTCCACCTCCAGTGATATATATATATATATATATATATATATATATATATACCTTCCTAATTAAAATCTGGAAATGTCCTCACTTTAAAGGTTGTACTTTTCTTTACCAGGGTGATAGCAGATTAATTTGATCTGCCATATAAGATGAATTTTTACATTTACATTTATAATGAATGTGGAAGCTGCTTTTTATGAGCAAAACGTTTTCCACAAATCTAATGAGGGATTGTAAAATGTACTGCTTCAATCTCTTGCCTTGCTAGATTCTCTGATTTTGAATATAAACTTTAACCAAATGTTCCAGATGAGATAAATCAAATATACCTAGTTCCTGATCCAAATTTGACTCTCTGATAGTTTGACTACTTCCATTCATCTCTCTGCCTTCTGTACAGCGTTTTCATCCCACTGTTTGGTGTGACAGTTTGATGGTGCTGTTCAGAACATCTCCACAGAACTCAACAAGTGATTTCTTGTGTTTGTACAATTGAGGTGTTCCAGGAGGAGTACAATCACACAGCGGATGACTGCGATACGCCCCGGCCCAACATTTAAACATGTGCCAAGAATGATTCTGGGTCTTTGTGGACCTTTACAGCCATTTGCTGGCAGCTTCTCAGGTTGAGCAGATTGACGCTGTTGCTGATTCAGCCCATTAAAGACGACACTTTACTGATGCTTAGTGGAAAAGATAGAGGCTCTTTTCTGTGCCTGCTTGCAGATGGTCGAATGTTTTCACTCCATTTAACACTCCTTCATTTGAGCTCTCCCTCACTGATTTCATCGTGTTTACTCACCCCCCCACCCCCAGCCGGTGCTGGGGGGGGGATTGTAACTGTGAACATTTGTTTTTATGATGCTAACTTCTGTGCTGTTACTGTCTGAATTTGCGTGTCCTGCTGGCTCTGTTTACAGGAACAGAAAAAGTATAATTTTTGACTTTTTTTCAGATTGAAACAATATTTGTGAGTTGGTGTTATCACACCTTAAATATTGGCAATTATATTTTAAGCCTGTTTCCGGGATTACAGTAAATGTTTATATTCATATTCTTATTAATCGAGATCTACTGTAGTTTGATATGCACAGACTGAGGGATTTTCCTACTTGTCCCATTTTATATCCCAAATTCCAAAAAAAACTTCCTAAGCAATATAATTGGATTTTCAGAAAACAGTGTAGGGACCTTGTTGAGGTGAGCTAAAAATGTATTTTAGGGAGCATTCACAGCCATATTTAATCTGCTTTAATCAAACTCTGGCTTGTTTGCCTAGAAAGTTTGGTTTGCTTGGGGAACTGTGAATGTGCAGTCAAATTCTGATGCAGATGAAAACAGTGACCTCTGGTAGCCTACAAACTTAGATCTCAGTTTGGTTGAAGAGAATTCTGATGTGGTTTGAAAACAAGCTGACCAGAGACTATAATGCAGGGCATTCTGGGTAAATACAACCAAGACAAATGCATGTGTTTAACATCCGCTAACTAGTTGTGCTCAGCCCGTTGTTGAGGAATGTTTGTTTGGCACATTTGCCAAAAACAAAAGAAAAATTTTACAGCCGTTAAACTCTCATGCCACTTATTTTTTTCTTTTTACATGTCATAAGGAAGGACTTAGGTTTATGTCTTCTTCAGAGGCTTTCATGTTGTTTCCTTCAGTAGTTCTTGGTGCAGCGCTCTCACAGGCCAGGTGGGTGAGCAAGTTCCTCAAAGAATTTGGATTGTTAGACACAGTGTGAAAGCTAACCAAGTCTCCCAGACCATCCTGTTTGTTGTTTTTTCTGGATCCTGATCTGGATCTGATGAGCTCTAATGGAGTTTTCAATCAAATGCGGCCACTTTCCTAAGACAATGGCTTAAGATATTTTTTGTAAAAAAAAAGATTTTGATCAAAAAAAGGCACCACATTCTAATAGCCAAATGCATTATTTAAGCAAACAAATCTGCAGTGAAAAATTATAGTAGTAAAATAAACCACATTATGTCAGATGACGATATGCATTTAGCACCAGATGGAAATCTCAAAGCCGACAGCAGCTCTAGCAAAAAACCCACAAACACTAAAATAAAATACATTCTGTCAACAACTCAATAATTACTATGGAGTCTTAAGCATAGATACAAGCTGTCAATCACATTTACACCTGCTTATAATAATAGTTCAGTCTTATCTCAATGGATGAAGTGCTAACAACAGCTCAATATCATTTTGTGAGGCACATTTGTTTTATTGCAACATCAGATGTTAGTCTGATGTTCTGTTCTGGAGTCTGTAGAGGTCCATTGTAATTTTCTCCAGAGACTCATTGGAATCACCACGGGGCCGATACCAGAGCAGTGGTGTGGATAACTGATCTGGGAATGGCTATAAACCGGAGTACCTTCCTGAAGCCTTAAGGACTCGACACACAGGGAACGACAAGAGACAGGCAAAGGTTTCCACCTCCCAGAGTCAAATACAAAACACGGGAGGCGATAGCGACAACAGTAACCATAGTTCAAATATTTTCAACTTTGAAATCTCTGTGCATGAAGTCTCTGCTTAGAAATGTTTCATCTAATGACATACATACTCTCAGTAAGTACCTACTGCTTCCCAGAGGTGGACACATTTTACCAGGCATCTAGCAGTCTGTTCTGATGATGCTGTCTCCAGATGTGGGAGCTGGATTGCTATGTTTCATCTTCGTGTCTGACATGTTACTTCTGCTGCCGAACTGCCTGACTCCATTTTGCCTTACTTTGTTCTAGAGAAAGTACACAACTAACTATGAACCCCGGTGTACTGCTGTCACTTTGATGCATAGCCTCATTCTTTGCTGCACATTGAATACCAGACAAAACACACACTCCACTACATTTGATACATGGATAACTCAGAGGCAACGCACTTTTTCATAATGCTTATCTTGACACAGAGCTCTGATTGCCTTGGGTATGACTGCAATAAGTATTTAATCATTAGAGAAATGGCAGCATGTTTATCAGTGTGCTGATGATGGATTATTTTCCATGCAGTGGGGTCATTCTTCAGGTGATGGATTATGTTAATGGATGATTTAACTCCAATCAGACAGCTCATTTCTCCCACAGTAAGGAACTAATAATGCATCATGATTAAACAAACTCACACATGGAAGCATAAAAGAAGGTCCTTGGGGGATATTGTTTCAATCAATACCAAAGAGCTAGATTAATGAGCCAAAACATTAAGACTAACTCTTCTGCTTTACCCGGGCACATCTGCCACCAAACACAGACTCACTGTAAGGTGGCAGGATCTAAGGCTTGGGCTGCTTTGAAAACCCCAACTCTTCGAGATGTACTTCTGGGAGCACTCATGATTTTTCTGGAACTGGAAATTCAAACATGTGGCCAAGAATGGAAAATACCATAAAACAACTATTTGTATCAAAATCAGGAACCAGCAGTCCAAATTATCCATTAACCCGAGTTATACGAGTCCAAATGCTGCCTGCAGACCCACAGGAAACACAGCTGACTCAAATGATTTATATATATATATATATATATATATATATATATATATATATATATATATATATATATATATATATATATATATATAAACTGTGATATGAGAGCAGATCTTCTATTTCCCCTTGTGAACCATTTATATTATGACTACTTTATTTTGAAATATTCTTTCTTTGCTGTTCTTTTAAACTTGTTCTCCATAGAAAAAGTTTTCTACCTCGGCTATTAATTTGGCATATTGGATGTACCTGTGTGTTTCCATGTTTTATTTATGCCGTCACACTCTTGTAATTGCTTCCTTCATCTTCCAATCTGTTGCCAGCAACAAGACACGCTCCATATACACACTAGCCCAACCTTCAGGCCTCATATTAGGACTTTGTGTGTTATTTTCCTTGAAGCCTGCTTTATGTCGGAGGAAGAGCAGAGTCATGTTACTCCAGTCAAAGCTGCATAAACAGCCTCCTTCATCCTCCATCACTATAATATTAAAATGCAAATAGAACTCAGGTGTTTGCAGCAGAAAAAGAATCACGCTCTTTCATGGCCCGGTTTGAAAAGAGAGGGCAAGAAAAGAGAGTTTTCTTTCCTTTTTATCCGAGCCATGACAGGGTGAGAGTTTTTCACCAGGGTCTTTGATATACATGAGCAAACACACACACTTCTATGCTAATTTTCCTCACCGTGGCTCGTCTCTGCCCCGCAGAGTGGAGGAATAGTAAGCTGTTGACCCGGTGGCTCCAGATGCCAGACAAGGCCCCCGTCCCTGATTGGACTCCATGGTGCTTCAATCAGCTTAATTGGCCACAACTAGAGTATCAGTGAGAGGAGAGAGACGAGAGTGGATTGCTGAAATTGGAATAAAATGAAGAGCTGTGTGGCGCATGCCTCGTTATTTGCTGACTGACGTGTCTACAGAAGCGGGGTGATGTGCCGCCAGATCTCAGAGGCACAAAATGGAAAACAAGCTCTGACTCTGGTTTCAGGGCTTTGTTTACCTCTTGAAGACGTCAGAGTGACAGCAGCAGGTACTTTATGAAGGAAACGTGTTAAAAACAGCATTTTTGTTGGCACTTTGCGTTGGGTTGAAGATCGCTGAAGGCGGCTTGAGGAGCGTTGTGAAACGGTGCAGCGCTTTAACTGGGATTAAAAATGTAAATTTAAATGTACCGTAATTCAATCTTCCTGCTTGGCATGTCAGTGGATGTGAATTCAGACATTTTGATACAATTTTTCTGGGCATTTTAATACAGTAAAAGACCCATTTTAATTGTATGTGTTTAATTAGCAAATGCAGGAAACAAATCATCTGAAATAGACCAATCTGCCAAAACATTATGACTATAAACAAGAAAAATCCTCATGATGCACTTCCTGGAGCTGAGTGATGTGTCTCATTGGTGCGACAGTTGTTTGTAAAAGGGGCAGTAATATGTAAAATCCAATCTTTTGAGCTTTACATCATGTTATAATGCTATTCCCTCATTAAAAACATACCTGGAGTGCTACTGCTGCTGATGAGAAATTCTTTAATCTCCCACGGCAACCATCCGTGGGCCAGAAAACAAGCTTCTGCTTCATAGTGCACTCCTTCCTGTGACTCAGCTCCTCCAGACTAGTGGCAGCAGCAATTAGCAAACACCTGGTGCAGCTGTGTTTCTGTTGCTGTGTAATATGCTAACAGCTCAGCATCCAGGCAGCAGAGATTATATTCCACATTAACATGTCCTGGATGATGCAGTCACAAGCTCTGCTAATCCTCCTCATCTGTTTTTGCTGCTTCTCTTTAAATCTCTGTCTTATGATGGAAGAGATGCTTTGAACTTCCTCCTTCTCTGTTCTTTGGTCCTGCGTCATATCAAAAGTAGAGTTGTTTGGCTAAAATCAGGCAGGAATTTGGGACAAATAAGCAGTTTGTTAGCACAGCAGTGGAGGAGTGATGACATGGGCTTGTAGTACAACCAATCTGCTTGCAGTAATAGAGCTGACTTTATTCTAGAGTACAAAAATGACAGTTCCTGTCACCTCAGTTCTGACTGGGTCATACCACACCGCATTAATTCCAAACTCAGCAACACATCCTCAGATTTGAATTGCAAACCAAATAAAAATTCTCTTCGAAGCAGAAAGATAGAAGCAAGCTCAAAAGGAAGCAGAAGCTTTCAGCACATCACCACAGTAAATTCATTTGCTACAGTTTTTATTTGCATGCAGCTCAGTTGATTAAAAAATCCAATATGCAGCAGTGCGACTGATGCAAACAGAGACATGTCCCAATGTAGTGAGGAATGAATAAAATCTCCCTTCTGGTTCAAAGGTCAGATTGTCTTCCAGCAGTGAGCCGTTTCCTCCGTGTTGTCAGCAGTCCTCTCATGCTCCCTTCCATCGATTTTCCTCCCTTTGCAGTAACGAATCTCAGAAACCCGACATGCCAACCTTTCAGCAACATCTATCACATCCTGACACAGTTCTACTTTTCACTCTGTTTTTTTCCTAAAGGTGTAATACATACAGAGTAAATATAGAGTAGAGGCCGTGATTATGAAGAAATAAAACGTTGCTCTGACCAATCACTGCAGTAAGTAAACTGGAAGAGTTAGTCGATGCATTTCCATTTTAATCTTTGTCTATATTCTCCTAATATTGAAAAAACACAATTCTGCAATTGCGGTGTTTCCATCAAACAAGGTATGACATTTAAATCACAATAGAGAAAGCTTAAGTCATTAAAACTAATGGCAGTGACTGATGTAAACAGTTACATGAGATATATTCAGCCATGACACTAGCGTTCATCATCTATCAGAGGAGTGTTGGAGTGTCTACGTATGTGGTGTTTTGGGGAAATTGTAGTCGGCCATTTTACAGAAGAGCTATGGGTTCAACACATTGCAATGACACGCAACTTTTAATGAGGTGTGATGCTGAGAGAGCTCTGGTGGTGTCCAAAAAAACCCCAAAACAAACCATCATCTTCCTACTACTTCCTGTCGTCTTCTTCATGGTTTTACCAGTAGTAACATCAGGTTGTTGATCACTTGACTGGTATGATTCTAAAAAAGTGTTTCCATTGCAATTTTGTGAAATGCATCTATTTCGGTATGGTTGAAAAACCACTCTAAACCTGAATTTTTTTAAATTTGTGTGTTTTCATTGAGCAAATTAATTTTCAGAATTTCAATTTGCCGATTCCATGCACTGTTAAAGGAAACACAGCTAGTGATTGTGGTCCTGCCTCTGTGTCAGTTGCTAATGCTTCTGACAAATGAAGGAATCTGTCCAGATAACACTGACTAAAGTCCTGAGCCTCCAGAGACGTGGAAGTTCAGTTGCATTCAGATGGATGCAACTGCTGAAAGAAGATGAAACAACAGACTTGTTTGTTGTGTTTTATAAACAGACTTACTTCCCTTTGTTAATTTGTTTTTCTGTTGTTTCTCCAGCTTTTCTTGTTCCAGTTGTTGAGAGGCCTGTCCTACATTCACCAGAGCTACATCCTCCACCGCGACCTGAAACCACAGAACCTGCTCATCAGCGACACTGGAGAGCTAAAACTCGCTGACTTCGGTGAGTGGACTGCAAACTGATGCTCTGATGTTGATGCTAATTTTCTCCCTTTGTCTCTGTGTACAAGAGTTAGCACATAGCATTTGTGCTACTATGCTGTGTTTGGTTCTCTCCAAATGTGGCGCTGTGCATCATGGCCAAACATTTCTACTTTCTTCTTGTTTGGTCATGACATTGTTCCAGACGTCTTTCGTTTCATTCAGATGCAGCTTTGCAAACCCAACCCATGATGCTCTGTTGCTTTAAGAGAGAAGATGCTTCCTTCTTAACCCTCCCAAACAGACACATTTGATGTTTTTCTTACAAGCACACGCAAAAAATGGCAAAAGTTGCTTGATTCAAGTAAATGTATGAGTCAATCAGTTCCCTGCCTCTGGTCTGTGTGTTTTTGAACCTACCCACATAATACCATATGGCTTGGATTCATGTATAGTAAGTCTACTTTGTGACTTCCTGGTGGGACAAACTGGCCAGGCTGCCTCATTTAGCATTGTCCATCTGTCTGTCCATCCATCTGTCTGCCCATCCATCCGTCCATCCATCCGTCCATCCAGGCGTGTTTTGTTCTCTCCACCCATTTCCTCCTTCTCTCTGCCCATCCATCTTCTGCACCCTTCCGCCCCTCTATCCCTCTATTCCAAGACAGATGGGAGGAGGATTGGGGTGTGTGCGTGCGTGTGTAGGGGTGCGCGGGTGTGTGTGTGTGGGCGGGTGGGTGTGTGTGTGGGTGTGTGCTTCATCAATAATGCAAACCTTGTATTAGTGCAGAAACATTACTAAGAAGGAAATGAGGAAGAGAAAAATAATGGACAAAATACCAAATGAGCAAATATGAAAATCCCACTGTGGCGGAAGCTCATCAGCACACACCTACACATCTGCACACGCCTGCCCACACACGGCCACCCACACCCACGCACCCCCCCACACGTCCACACACACACACACAGTCAGGCCTGGCCAGAAGGGGGCCAGATGAAGAGGGTGGGGTGTGTGTGCCTCCAGAGCCCCTGGGGGTCTCTGCTTGGCAGCAAGAATACTAACAGTCCACAGCTGAGGCCTGTGGCTCTGGCTGGGGTCTGCATAAAGGATGGGTGGGGGGCGTAAATGGAGAGGAAGCTGAGGCTCGCGATGGGAGGCGGCAGAGCGCTGCATCCATCAGTGACAGGCAGCAGACAGCGAGTGAAGATAAAAGTTGGGTTGTTACTCTTAACATGACTAACCTGACCCACAGTGGTTAGCATCTCATCTCTTCTCCCTGCAGGTCACTGACATGAAACCTCCAATCACATAACTGGGATATTATTACATAGTAGGGCATAATGAAAAACTTTGACTAGAATGGGGTTTGTCATCAACAAATCATCTGTAAAATGCCGTCCCTTGGGATTTCCTTTTCTTCATCTTCTTCTCTCCTGAATCTCAAAGTTCCTTAAACTTCATACAGTATGTGAGGAGTTTCTAGACAACCTTCCTGAATTCCTTTAATTATAGAAATCAATCTTGTATTTTAGTCTTCTGCTTATGTTTTTCAATTTCATCTTTGTGAATCATTTTCATCCTTATGACAGCTCTAGCTGTCATCTTCCTGAAGTCTCTGTCTGAGTCGTTGCAGCTTCGCCACATTTACTCTGCAGTATATAAAATAATCCCTACAGCTGGAGCGTGATCCCTACTGTTTATTCTTTCTGTGTGTCTAGTTTTTTTTTTTTTTGATTGTCTTGCTGGTGAGCATCAGATCATTATCATGCTGAAAAATACAAGCTTTGCCAGAACTGATGACCAGACTGATTCTCCTCCAGTGTTACTGCAGAGTTGCTTGGTTGAGCTGCAGACATCTGAATTACGGCTGAAGCTGGTTCTGTGTTAGCTCTGTTCCTGTTGTAACAGGACACAAACACAAAACTCCACTTTTATCTTAGTCCACAGAACATTTTCCCACAACATGATCAAGATATGCTTTGGAGGAGACGGGTCTTTTTGTTCTTTTGGGTCAGCCGTGGTTTCTGCCTCTGTCTCTTTTTCTATATTGTTGAACTATGAACTCTGACCTTAACTAAACCAAGGCCTTTAGATGTTGTTCTGGGTTATTTTGTGCAGAAGCGTTTAACTATCAGAGCTCGAAAAGAAACTCAGGAACAATATCTTGTTAAAACAGGAAAACATTCCCGTTATGAGATGCAAAAAACATTACAAGAAAGTTTTCTTGTTTTAGCAGGATTTTAAGAACTTGCTATAATGAGACCCGTATATCATTGAAACCAAAATATATTCTCTTTTAAATAAGAAAGATTGTAACGGTAAAATAGCAGCACCTCTTCCTCGTCTAGAGGAATCAAGCTGAGGACAGTCAAAGCAAACTGTTTTATGTATTTTTAACACGTAGTAATCTGTCAGAGGAGAGTATTTTTTATATCTCATTAAACTAAAAACCTTCTTGTTATGATGATATATAAAACCTGTCTCATAACAGCAAACTTTTTTTTATTTTAAGGTGGCACAGGGGGTATAGTGTGTGACCCAGGTACAGAGGGCTTAGTGATGGGTTCGAGTCCCACCCTGATTCACTGCATGTGAAACAATAATTTTAACAAGAATTTAATTTCAAATGGAGTTTATTTCCAAGCTCTGGCAGTAGAACACGTTTGTAGCCTCCTGGATTCATCTTTGCAGGAAAGCTTGTCCCAGGTTTTCTCCGGTTTGTGGTGCTCTGCTGTTTTTTTGCAGTAGTCCACTGTGACTCCATCACATTGATCTCTTCCTGGACCAACACAAGAGCTGTTCCGTTTGGAACCCTAGCACACAGAGGAAGACAGGAAACAATGTGACAGCGCTTAAATAATAGCATTTATTCAACCCTAGTGCAAGTAAGAACTGAAATGAAGTCAGTCTGGATTTCCTCTGAGCCTGTGTGAACTGAAGGGCATTATTAGACTTCTGGAGCTCAGATTTGTGAAAGTGGCTTTGAGGGTCTGCAGCCTGATATTAATCCAGAAAGTTGAGAGGCCGGACATTTCCTGCTAAACCTGCTGGTATTATTATTGAATCATCCCATGCTTATCTGCATGTGCAGCGGGCTCAGAAGGCTCAGCCTAACCACAGAGCAACAGTTTCTCATCAGCCAAAGAAGCCGGGGTTCCGTATCCGCTGCTGGATGTGGGTCGGTCCAGATGCTCCTCTCTGCTCCACTGTGGATTTACTCTCTTTTTAATGAGCAGAAACAAGCAGCAGCGTTGTAAATGAGGCTTTAAGGAGCCCGCGTTTCATATCAAGGACACAGCTAATTGAGGCCAGCTAAGCCTTCTGATGTGTACTATTTGTGTAGAAGCAGCTGTGTGAACTATTAGAGCTGCTTTTCTCTCTCAGTTCACACACCTTCCTCACCTACAGGTGATTATTTCAGGCCTGTTTTTGTTTCTCCCCCTGAGCTGTGTTAGCTACTTCAGGGTCTGGGTGAAGTAAGAGGCAGCAGGGGAATTTACTGATTTACGGATAAAACTTACTTTAATATCTCACACTGAAATTTGTTTTCTTAATGACCGCGATATATTAGGGACAGTACTGTAGGTTTTTGTTGGCTACAGTCAGAGAGAACAAAAACATCAGCCTGGACTGAATTAGAAATAATACAGTGGATCATTTCCTGCATTTCTTTGGGTTATAAAGACATAAATTCAATTCAAATACTTTATTGATCCAGAGGGAAATTAAATTTTGTAACTAACAAGTTTCTTCAAAGAGGTTGTGTAAATGCTGATGGCTGAGGGCAGGAAGGGTCTCCTACAGCTGTCTGTATTCCAATAAATCTGAAAAAGCCTCTGACTGAAGAATATTTTACTATTCCTGTAGAAAGGAAGCCTTTGCCATTCAGGACTTTTCCACAGTAGGACATGGCTACAGGTCCAACAGAAGCACCAACACAAGTCAAAAGGAAACTCCACAGATTCCTGAGTCAGCATTTCATTTCACTATCATTTCACTTAAAACATGGAGAAAGTCCTGCTATAAGTTAAATAATTTGCCACTGGAACTAACACTGTTTTCATCATTATTGAGGAATTAATGACTTAGAACATGATCCTATATCTTGCTGAGAATTACTTGTGAGTTTAGTCTTATTTCAAGTGTACTAAGATTTTTCTTTTTTGCGGAGTTGTTGAAAAGTCATTCAACATGAGCACCAAAATCATCAGTGTTTGTTTGAAAAAAGCACTAACAACCTAAATATATTACTTTGTTGTATACATTTTACATTACCTGAATAGTTCAGTTTAATTTGTGTTTTCTATAAATTAAAGTTGAAATGTTAAAGCCGTCACTGAACGTTATTTCATCATCAAAATTATCGATTAATGTCCAATTTATTCACATCGTTCTGTTCTTCAGAAGAGCAGGTATACACAGCTGTTTCACACTCAGCTGACATTCAAAAATCTCTAAGCTTAACTCTAGTTTCTCCTGTGTAGGAGAGCTACTGTAGCTACACTGATGTGTGTGTGTGCGTGTGTGTGTGTGTGTGTGTGTGTGTGTGTGTGTTATAGTGGGGAGTTTCTGTGGCGTAACAGCTGCTGGGATAATGATGTGTGAGGAGGGAAGCAATGTAACAATGGAGCTGGAGGAATGTCCCAGGCATCCGGGTCGGACTGTTTGAATCTCCCCGGTGTGACGTTCGGCCCAGTGCCTCACTGCACCAGCAGCAGCACCACTGGGTCTGAACACACATGCAGATGGTCATTTTGAAGTCCATTAGGTTAAGAAATGCTGCTGATCTGTGTGTGGTTTGGTCCAAACTTGGAAATAAACTGAAATGAGCAGCTGAGATGTACGTGGTTGGTAATTACTGAGCTGACTCATTACAGACTACTGTATCCTCATGCAGAGAGGGTTACAGTCTGCTTTATGTTGGCAAATGAGCTTTGACGATGGCAGGTGGTGTATTCCCAATTTATTAACATGTTTATGTAGATATGTGCATTATTTTGGATCAGTTACTTGAGCTGCTTTATACTCGGCATGTTAAGGACAGGGATGCCACAAAACACAGACACTGGGATTCTAATTTCTAATTGATTTAAAAAGCTTCTTTGTCAGATCAAAAATGTCACAAATAACTGTTGTTTTTAATCAAACTGCTTCACTGAACAAAGGGATCTGTGTAAAAAGATTAGCACTGGAACAAAAAAAGGTGTCACCTTTAAACGTTGTTTTTGTTATAAATCAGAGTAAGAGTATACTGCCCCCATCAGGTCAGAGCAGGAGTGACCTCAAACCTTCCACCTGAAAATCGACCAGAAATGTTGTTTTTGTGCCCTCCCTGATTTATAGAATAATAATATTTCCACCATTAATTCACCCAGCAACATTGCTGCCTACGATTCCTTTAACTATGAAATTTTGATTACTAAGTTGAAAACCTTCTTAAGTCACATTAGGGCTTCTGCCTGGTTGACTACCATAGTTAGTTACTTAGACTCTTTTAATTGTTTTGATGACCTTCATACTGGTTTCACTGGCTTACTTACTTTAATAGCTCTTGTATGTTAAGTCAAGTTTAAGTTTATTTGTGAAGCACATTTTCAGTAACAAAGCAGTTCAAAGTACTTTACATCTCAGATAAAACTTACTTTACCAATTATGGAACGAGCAATAAACATTACATTTTGTCAAATGCCGTCATCACAATCATCAAGCAAATACACATACAAATAGTGATCAATATTCCATGAAAAAATCAATTAAAATTGAATAGACTGATTATAAAGTTGATCTACTCAATTTTACTCATTTTTTTGGTTAATTCAGCACATTTCAGTTTATTTACATAGTTCCAGTTCACAACACCTCATCTCAAGGCACTTTATTAAAAAAACGTCAATTCAGTCCAATCACACATACATTCCATCCAGTTCACCACTTCAAGAGCTGAAACCCAACAGACCAAAAGAGCTCAGTCCAGAACATTATCATATTGGACTCATTCATACTTATTTCAACACTTTGGTGAAACCCAGTTTTACATGTGTTCTTTAATTAGAAAAGAATAAATAAATAAATAAATGCATGTATTTTAAGGTTTTAGTGTATTCTAATTCTCTTCAGTGGCTGACAGCAGCCATATTTCAGTGTTTTTAGATTAGATGTGTTAAAACAAATAATAAAATTGCAGAAGTAACAGAATCAGAGACTAAAGGAAGCCTGTAGAGCTGTGCATACATGCGCATCCGCAAACATCAATAAAGTGGAAGTGAAGGGCCACAATGATTTTGCTACGACTGGACACTCAGTCCAGTCAAACACAAAATGGTCAGTCTGTTAATAAGACGTATTTTACAAATTCTCCAACAATATGATCTGTTGGAAATACATGAAATTGGGCACATCTTCAGGAATCTTTTTTATCAGGACTTCTTCACAACCTAACCATATCAAAATGATGAAACAAAGAGGGAAGCAGCCCTTTTTATTTTTCTACACTATCCTTCTTCACCTTGTCTACCTTGTCATCCTCCCTCCCACCCTCGACACTGTATTTTTGTTGAACCCGTAAGAGAGTGTAAGATAGTGATGTATAATTAACATGTGACCTTCCTTTGGACTGCTACCTGCACAGGAAGGAGGTTAGCTGGAGAAGCGCTCCGAGTGAAGGTGGTTGAAGGTCTGAGTGTGTTTGAATCCAAAGGTCAGACCTTTGAAGTAGTGTCCTCTTTGTGATGGGACACAGGGGGCTTAGAGGGGGAAGGTTGAATCCATTTGTCTTTTCTGTTGCCATTATATCTGCTGTAACATACCCACCTAGATGTGCCCAAGGTGAACCACATGTTCTTATGCTAGAGAGTGGTAACTTATGTTGCCAGTTTTGTGTGTGCTCAGGGAGTTAGGCTTTTGAGCAAATGAGATATTTTCCAGTGAGTGCTGAACACGGTGATCTAAGAAATTTTGGCTGCATTTAAAGTGTCTGTGGGTGGAAAACAAACTTGCTTTTGGTCAGCGATGGCAGAGAACCAGCTCCGTCACTAATTTCATGTTCAATCTTGCTGATTGCAGATGCTTGTTGTGTCATTAGCTGTATTTGGTTCACCACAAGCATTTTAGTCACTTTTTCCTTCAAATCTTTGCTGTAGCCAAGAGCCTGACTCTTTGTCTCTACTGACTCCATATATTAGCTAAAGCATACTCATATGATGGAAATTAGCATTTCAGCTTACAGTTAAGCTATTCCATCCATCTATCTATTCATTACCTTCAGCTTATCAGCTTAAGTTTTAGAATACAGGGTCGATGAGCTTGGTTTTCAACCTGTCACTGATTGCTAATCCTATACAACCTAGCTGGCTTTGCTATCAGTTGGGGAACTCCTGGATTATTGCCTGATGTGTGTCTGTTACCTTTGGAAACAGATAAAGATGGACTGGCTTCCATCATCCCAACATCACTGAGCAGAATAAAGTGAATGTGGAAAATAGCTGATTAAAAGATGTGATATATAATCAAAGTCGTGGAGGAAATTATCTCTGAGAAATAAAACAGAGACATATTAGATAATTAAAAACAAAGCTTTGCTGCCAGCCGATGGATGAGAGTCATTACACAGATACAGAGACCAACGCAGTGTTCAACCTGAAGCCCTCGGAGCAGCACCAGTGTGTGGCACCTACTGGGCCCCAGCAGCATATAGTTCTGCTGGAAGTGTTGACAGGCGTGCTGGGAACAGTGGGAAGCTGGATGGCTTGGTGTTCCTTCATCCTGACTTTCCACACACGCTTTGTTTCTCCACCAAACAACAGCTGCATAAGCTACAAAAGCATGCCAACCTCCAACCACTATAACCGCCTTCATGAAGTTGTCACACACACGCGCGCACACCCCCCCACACGCATACACACATGGTGGAGATGATAGCCTCTCACCATGAGTGGTCTGATGCCCTCCATTCTCTGTTAGATCAGTGTGTGGAAATTACAGTGGTGGGTAATGACTGTCGGCTGAAACTCCCATCTCCTGTGGGTGTTCTGACACAAGGAAATGTTAAATACCTTCTTCCCCCTATCATTTATTCTCCCCCTCTGCCCTTTTTCCTGCCTTTCACAGGGGACTTGCTGCAGGGCAGGAAGTTTTTTTTTTTCTTCTTTTTTTTACAAAGCTAAATGCTTTAATTAAGCCCTTCTACCTCTTGGGAAGAGACAAAGGGGTAATGCCATCAGCCTCATTAAAGCTCACTGCGTTTGCACTTTGCTCTACCATTAACTGGGTTTCTGTCACCAAACTGATAAATGCTAGAAGAGTAGGAATCTGGTGAATGTAATAAAACCCCTGAGAAACATTAAAGATTCACGTAAGACAAGCAGGGCTAGCCATGGAATCACCATGGACGAACCTTAGATTGAACAAACTCTACACCTGCTGTAGGGTTGGTCTACAAATCCCTAGTAACCATCATATTTGCATGGAAACAAGAGTTTTATGTGTCCTTTGGGTTTATCTGGCTGCTATTTGTTTCTCTGTGTTTTACTGGAACTTCAGAGGTCTTAAATCTCTATCTCCACCGAAACGGTAACTTTAGTTTTGTTTCAGTTGATTATGCAAAAATCAGTCTAAAGACATGTCTCTCAGAAGACTTTGTAGTAAGACTTCAATCAGGTGCTGAGCTCAATGTTTCAGAATTACACAGACTAAACAATGGTTCAAAATCTGTACCAGGCAAACTGTAAATGCCAATGATTCAGACTAAATGAAATGTTTTTGTTGTGTTTGTGCTTCCTGTCCCCTCTCAGGCCTTGCCAGGGCCAAGTCAGTCCCCAGTCACACCTACTCCAATGAGGTGGTGACCCTGTGGTACCGGCCTCCAGATGTCCTGCTGGGATCCACCGACTACTCCACCTGCTTGGACATGTGGTGGGTACTGGCTGCCTTCTGCCTTTTTTCATCTCATTTAGTCTTGATTTATTGAAGTAGAGACATGGAGCTAGAATAACTTTCTTTGGGGATCTTGAAAAACACAATTAATTATAAGACAACTGAAATCCATTTATCTCTACCTGCTCTTTACTTTATGTGTGCTGTAAACGCTACACCAACTGTAGGACTATAAGTTTAACCTTTTGTAGATTTCTGAAATCAACCCCATGGATTACAGGTTTCAACTGTTTCTGAAAAAAAATCTATCTTTTACTTTCAAAATTTGTGGAAAATTTATGGATATACGCCAAATAGAGTTGAGGTAAGTGTAGTTAAGGCTACTACTCTACACACACACTTCACCAGGATCCCTTCCCCTAGCTCCCTCAGCTCCTCCAGACTAGCGGCAGCAGCAATTAGCAAAAAACCGGGTGGAAGTGATCTCCTGCTGAGCTCAACATAAAAACTACAGTATGTCTCAGTCTTAAGAACAGTTGTGAATGACATCATGGAGAAGGATTAAGGATTAAGATGTGTTTAAAGTGAAGATGTATATTTCATGTTTTCTGACATCTTCTAAGTGATCCAAGCTGTTCATATCTGGCATTGTTATTATGTGTAAATTATGATCCTGGCTCTCGTACATGGTAGTTTTCATTGGACCCAAATACCGATCATATGAGTTCCCACAACAATACATAAAGTACATAAAAGTCCCTTGGCCTGCCTCACAAAGCACTGGGGGACAGGAGTGGACCATCCTGCCAGAACAAACAGGAGACAGAGTTCTGCAGAGCAGAGCTGTGACTGCAGCTCAGATCAGATCCTTTGTTTCTACATGTGCGCAGACTCTATGCCTGGAGGTAATTGTTCAGCAAAGATTTTTTTTTTTTCTTTTTGGTTTATTTTTTTGCATATTTTTTGTAGCATGTCTTTTTGTTTTTCCTTGACTGCCTATATTGTTAATGTTTGCTCAGTTACACCTGTACATCAGCAGAACTCATAGCAGCCCTTCATTTGTTTCAACCTATCTTCAGTTTGCCTAAATTATTTTGGATTGAAGATAAATTCATCATGGTTTATACATTTTCCTTGTTGGGAAGCTAAGAGTTGAAATGAAGCTGAGCAGTTTTTCAGCCAGGACTTTAACAGGAACTAGAGGTTTTTTTTTTTCCTTCACAATACCTGAGAGAATTGAATTGTTTTTGCTGATGTTCTTTAGACTTCCTGAACAAAAGTTCAGTAAAAGATGAGATGCCATCGGTACACAAAGCATTAGACTGGATTCAGCTGACTTTGCCTTTCTTGTAGATCCTTCAGCATCACTATGGGATTTTTTCAGCAGCTTCAGAATAACACACACACACACATCACAGACACTAAAACCTTCATTGATCTGAGTTAACAGTGACTCAGCTGGATGAGGCCCATACAACATGTCTGATAACCAACGCCGATATTTTACAGAGAACTTTTTGATACTGGAAACCATTTAGAGTTTAGAAGAAAGACAAAAGTTGGACTGAAATGCAGTTAGAAGGAGGATAACCACACCAGATCAGATGAGGGATCTGCAGATTTTTTCCAAGCATGAGTCGAGGTTAACAGGAGAATTTGTGGTGATGTTTAAGATAATATGGCCTTACAATGTGAATGAGATGCAGTCGAATCTTAGGGTGTTTGCGTATCCTTAAAAGTCTTCATGTATCTAATATAAAAGCCTTAAAATGTCCTGAATTTAAAGAAACTCTTCCCACATTGAAGCACTTTCTGTTACTTTTGCTCTTTGTACGGTGTCCTTGAGTGCCAGAAAGGCGCCTTTGAAATAAAATGTATTATTATTATTATTATTATTATTATTATTATTATTATTATTATTATTATTATTATTAAGACAGGAGGGAAATAATCAATTTCTGGACACCGATGAAAGAGAATGTCTCATATTGTCTCTTTCTTTGTGGCTCTCTGCTGTTTGAACTTGATTGCTTTCTTCAGCAGATTTCTACATTGGGTCCTAAAGGAAGCAGGGACACAGCTCACCGCAGAACACTTACAAACAGGCAAAGCACTTCAGACATGAGAAGCAGCTGAAGATTAGCAAAGGGCTTACTGAGAGGCGACTGTTTGCTGTTTAATGACAGAAATACAGCCGGCGGTCATGTGGGGGTCTCAGCTGCTTTCATGCTGCAGGCGGACCCTCACATCTCCAGAGGGAAAAATAGATTAGATTTCAGAATGATGGGTAAAATGGCCGTCTTTATGTTGATGTTTTGCTTTCTTTACTTGAATAAAAGTAAATATCATTTGTGCCCCAGAGCCCTTCTAATGTAGGCAGTTTGGTTCTTTGGTCTGATGTTCTGTTTGTCACCAGCTTGAGGTCTTTACAAGCTGCTGCAACAACAACAAGGGAGTAAACGAAGAGATGTGTTTTGGTCTTCCCTGTGAATTATCTTCAAGTAAAAAGGAAAAACTTCCTCTACAAAGTCGTCTCAAAGTTCCCCAGATGCTTCAACACTAAACCAGGATTTTAGTAGGAGTCTTTTATGAAAAGTTTAAGAATGAAAAAAAAAACATATCTGAGAGTTAAACTACCACAGAAAATGATTTGCACTGGTGTGAACCTGGTCTGGGTTACTGAAGCGTTGGTGACAGTTTGTGAGGACAGAGGGAAATCCCTGCAGACCTGGCTTCAGTGAATGCTTCCTCATTACAGAGCAGAGCTGTAGGACTGGGTGGGCAGTGACTCCTTGTCTCCTTCAGGGATGGGCCGATTCCACAGGGTGTCGTTCCGGTCCGCCCAGAATCACCCTGTGACACGCTTCCACTCACCCTGTTCTGCCACTTCAGAAAGCAGCTGCCATGAGGAAGCATCCTTTGCAGGACTGCTAAAGGTTACACAGATCTGTCTTCCTGTGGTGAGAAGCATCCATCTTTTCGACTGCAGGGTTACAGGCTGTGAGGAAGACAAATGTGATGGAGGAGGAAGATTGAGGAACTGTTCTATTTTTGCCTTCATCAGCACTTCACTGAGCTGCAAATTTCACTTCCAGTCAGAGTCAACACTTTGATCTGGTATGTGTTGAGCACATTTAAAGGCTCAGGTTTGCACCAGAGGACATCTCCGAGTTTTGGTAAATAAGTGAACGGCAAGAATAATAATAAAAAATAATCTACCTCAGTTATTTCCAACATTGTTTCTGTACAGTGTGCTGTAAGATCATCACATTAAGTATCTTTAAGCTAAAGACTAATGCTTGTGTCTGGTCTGACAGAATCACAGGTTTATTGCTGTAAAACACCTTCACAGAGTTTCCTCTGTGAAGGAAACTGTGTTTAGCAAGATTCTGTCTCAAAGTTGTGGTATGAAACTCATCATATCCATAATCCTTAAAAACTAACTTTAATTTTTAAGGATATTTTTAATCACTGGTTTTGTAAGATGCAATAATAATGCAACCCATAAGTACAATGTATTTTATACACAAGATTTGGGTCTCCAAATTTGAATTTATTGCAGATTTTTAAGTGACACGGAGTCATAACCATACACAAGCCCAAAATTATTAACACTCCTGGCATATTTAGTACTGTTTTATTTAACCATCATGTTTATCCTGACTGGAGGTAATACTAACATCCTGACTTGAATTTGATAGAGAACCAGTGGAAGGAGCTAAAGGTTGAAGATTAGGTTGATGACAAAGAGGCCTTCTAACCTGAAAGGCTTGGAGCTCATCATTGAAGATAAATCACCAAAATATCAGAGCCGTGAAAAAAGCTGCTCAACAATTATATCAAGGATCTGATTGCTACAATGCCAATAAATATTTTCCCATTTGTTATTAGAAAGGGTGTAAATCATGTTTTACATGCCATTTAATCTTAAAATCTAAACAAAAACAGATGCTTTAAAAGAGATCTGTTGTGTTATATAATATTTTCAGAGAGATCTTTTTCACCCTCTACCTGGAAGAAAAAACTTCCTGATTGAATAAAAATCAGGGTATAAACTCTTTTGAGCTTAGCTGTACATTTGCCTAAATCTTTTCATAATGGAGGGCAGAAGGTTCCAGGTGTCATTTGATAGACTGGTCCAGGTGTAGCCCATCTCCCATCTTTGGTCACCATCTCCTCTGTGACCCTGTAAGGAGAAGAGGTAGAGGAAAAGAGACACATGTAATATCTTTAATGGACTTCACCAACTGTGCCTAGAATTACTGTTAGAATATTCATCCAGAATAATGATGATCCATGGCTCCAAAGAGCATGTGGTTTCCAAAAGCACTTATTAAATTCAAATAATTCTTTAAAAGCCTAAAATCCACCTGGCAGTCACATCCATGATGATTGGATGGAACAGTCTGATCTTACTGTACGTGAAGTTATCCATGTCTTGCTTAAAACATGATTAAATGACTGAAATTAAGCAGATTGAATCCCTTCACTCTGCTGTGGAGATCAACATCACTCTGACAGACTTCAGGCAGGATCAGCTCTCTGTGAACAAATAGCCCCGGATTTACTGCACCTAATCTTCTGAGGATGTTCATTTGATAAAGAAGACTTTTTCTTTACTTTTTTTTTTCCAGCGTATTCTGTCTGGCAGGGTGACTCTCACAATTGTTGTTGTGTGTCAAGGTGAGGCTAAACAGATTGACTTTTTCAAGTGGAGTGCTACAGCCTTTGCTATGAAATAAGCCCAAAGCAATTACAAATTGATTTGGGCTACAGTAAATAAGCTCATTACGTTAGGACTTATTGCAAAAGTAATGGACACAGAGACGGAAAAGAAAGCAAGAAAAATAAGAGAAATCAAGACTCTAGAAGTCTGCCTCTAAACCTGTAGAAAGAGAAAAAAACAAAAAGAGACTTGACTCCAGTCATTGATACCAATCAGAACACGTCACAGTAGTCAACATATTTACTAAACAACATTTCAGTTTTAACCATAATGCTTCATAATGGCCCCAAAAACCTTATAATAGAACAAGGCAGAGCCTGAAAAAAAGCCCTTGTCCTTGAGCTGACCTCTCTCCACCTGAGCCAGCGGAAATAGTGGATGCTGGGGGTCAGAGCTGCATGGAGATGAAGCCGTCTGCTTCCATTCAACAGTCTGAATGAAAAGTTTGAAGGGAAGAAATACTGGTAATATTCCTGTCTCTTTGCTCTGATGGCTGCTGTTCACTGATGCAGAAAGTGAATCTGTCAGAAAAACCCACAACGCTTTGATAAATGAGCTCTGACTGCACACAGTGAGTCGTTCTTTCTTCCTTCCACTTGGCTTGATTTCTCAGGATTTCCAACCAAAAGGTTATAGAGAAGGAAAATCAGCACCCCTCTGTCTGGCTGTTGGAGTTAAAATCATGTAAACTTAATGCGCTTTAAGGAAACGAAGAGCCCAGGTTTATGTTGAACAATGTAAAGGCTTCAGCGGAGCTCCACTGATCTAGTCCTGCTCTGTTTCAGGGGGGTGGGCTGCATTTTCATCGAGATGATTCAGGGAGTGGCTGCCTTTCCTGGAATGAAGGACATCCAGGACCAGCTGGAGAGGATATTCCTGGTGAGTTTCTGATGTTGATGAACAGATAAGACGTTCCTAATGAACATCATATTGTATGTCACAATGATTCTGTTCAACCACTGCAAAAACCTCGGTCAGCCTCCTGTCACTACATCTCATACAGACTCTGTTCATTTATTTCAAGCAGCTTTATGACACAATTTATCCTTACACCTGCCTTTCTGTTTACTACGTGAAGATATGTGGCTTTTACATACAGAATTCCATGCGATTTTCATCTCCCTTAAATGTTCCATTGAACTCGATTTCACCGGTAGAACTAATACAGGGCCAATTAGTAAACTGAAATAGAAGTTGTGAATGGTGACATTGATTTTCTGCACTGGTTTAGAATTGTAGTCTGAGGAAGTGATTGAAGACATTCACTTCCAAATGTTGAATTGACATCAGCATTCATCATGTGAACTAGGCTGAATTTCTACAAATTACAACCCAGAGAGAGAGAGCCCTTTGTATGGCAGGCTGGTGCCACTGCCATGGAACTTACAGAGACACTGAAAAGGTGAATGCTCTGTCTGGACTCACCACAGCATGAGGAGTCCTGGAAGTGGCTTCAGCTAGCAGTCCCACATATATGAAGCCTCTTGTGATTAGATGAGTCCTCACCTTTGACAAATAACTTCATCATCAAGTTCACCTGTATTTTACTGTAAAGCTGCTGACTACTAAACATGAATAGTTCTTGTGAGTTTTGGACAACAGATGTTCACATGGTAACTAGAGACAAACAGCTTGTTGTTTAGGACAGTGAAGACTTTGTCATATAGCAACACAAAGTAGAAGAAGAATGTGATGTTTTTCAGATATTTCTTAGTAAACTGTAGCATGCATTTGTGTTGATCCCGCTGAGGTAACAGTTTCTAGAGCCGCTGGTTTGTTTTGTCTCTACCATCACTGCACAGCTTAACTGCTATTTTTACCCTCTCTTCTTTGCTCAGTCAAGTTTACTAACAGCAATTTTTAAATCTTGAGTTCTAGTAGCTACTGATCTGTGTTTTCCTCCATCCAAATATTGTGTGTGTGTATCTGTGCTTCTCCAGCTTGTTTTCGTCTAGCGCCTCCAGTGGTAAGGAGTTCATAGTGTCACTGGTAGGAGCAACACATTCCTGTGAACACAAGACCAGCAATAAATTAAAATCTGGAACCAGAATAGTGACCCTACTGGCCTGAACACTGATACAGGACTTATATCATAAACAATAGATACATACCTTTATGTGCCTTTACAGAAAACTTGTGTCTTTCTCTGCATAAGATAGATAGTATGAATATTTAAAGTGACATGGGCTCTCATAAATCCTTTTAACATGCAGATCTGCCATCCTCCCTTCTAATTTCACCCCGAGCCTCTTAATTGCGGCAGACATAATGGATTTATGTCTGTTGGCTGGAAGGGCCTGAATAATTAATGTCAAAAATTACAGAGATGAGAGTATGAAATGGGTTCAACAAGGGAGATTGTCTAGAGCCAAGACAGAGTCTGCTGGCTGCAGTTTGGCCTCTGGGCTGAAGGCTACAGACAGGCATGGAAGACTGGTTGGCTCTGGGGTGAAGGTGAAGGAAGACAGGGTCTCTCCCAAAGCTGGTGGCAGAGGGAGATGGAGAAAAATGCTTCTTATTGATTGTTTTTTATGCCAGAGGGAGGAAAGGGGGCCCTAGACACCCCCAACCCCCGGTTCGACCAGGCTCTTAGACACAAAGACCCTCTGAGATGGGAGGGGATGGTTGCTGGCCAGACTGATGAGGCTCAGCTGCACACCGCTTTCTACTTTGGTTTTTCATTTTTGGCACTGGCAGAGGGCATGGAGGAGTGGGGAGTGGAGGAGGCAGCTGAAAGACAACTGGCTCAAACCAAACAAACGGTCATTTCCTGCTGCACTGGTGTGGAGAAATATTCATCCCCTTTCTTATATTCTCATATTTTTCCCTTTTTATCTCTGTTACATTTTTCAACCTATTCAGTTTATTTGTATAATAAATTTCAGCAACATAGCAGTTCAAAGGGCTTTAAATAATAATAATAATAATAATAATAATAATAATAATAATAATAATATAATAAATAACCAGTAGCTTTTTAGTCTTTATTTAAAGTAACTCAGTGTTTCAGCAGTTTTTAAGGTTTGTCATGCAAAGAAGCTGAAGGCCGATTCTCAAACCATCAGACTGATATCAGAGTAAACACAGAGCAATGCTTTCAAATGATGATTTCATTTACTGTAATAAGGGAAAAACACTATCCAAACAAACCTGGCTCTATGTGAAAACGTAATCACATGCATAGTGAATCATTTATTAAGTTTGATTAACCGTCTTTTTTCCAAAGCTCAATGTAATTTCCCTAACCACTTCAAAGTCTTAATGCTGCCAGGGTTGTTGAATCAATAAGACATTTAATAGGAATGTCTCCAACAATATGAAGTCCACTTAAGGACCAGAAAAAGTCACTGACTTATATTAGTCTGGAAAGTGTTGTAGACTCATTTCTAATGGTTTGAGACTCCAGAGAACCTCAACAGTGGATAAGGTTGAGGAAAGGTTATCAGGAAAGGTTGGTGTAAACCTAACAGCATGCCAGACAGAAAACATCTCACTACAAGAAATAAGGAGGGGCCAAAATTCAATTCAATTTCAATTTATTTCATCAAGGAAAACACATTAAGTAATGTTGCATGTTAAAAACATCCATCCATCTTCTGTAGCCACAGACAATGGATGGATGGAAGAATGGATGGATGGATAGACTGTAAGCAATTTTTAAATATATATATATATATATATATATATATATATATATATATATATATATATATATATATATATATATATTTATATATAAATATCCATGACATTAAAGTTTGTTGTTTTAGCAGAGACTAAATGAGTCAAAGCAGAAGAAAATCTTTGTCTCCTCACTTTTTATCTGCTGCTGTTTTAACCATCTAACCACCAGGCTTATGGCTAAGATGGCAGCCAAAAGGCCTTCAATAGAAATTTCTAGGTATAGAATTATAGGATCATTCCTAAGATTTTGTCTTGCTGGCTTCCTAACTGCTGTTTGCCTTCAACTGGAGGATTTTTCCTAATCCCAGGATAACATAGACGTCTCTGGGTCCAACTACAGGATGCTGCTGTATAGATTTAGACTTTTAAAACAAACTTGTCTCAAGAGCTGACAAGTAGTCACCAAACCTACTTGATCTTACAGACAGATCTCTTTGATGAGTCACCAAAGCTGTTTTTAGTACCTCTTATGTAAAGCTTCCTGACATTGGTCAGTAGAAGCCAGTGAGCAACAAAAGGCCACAGACAAAGCTGGATGTTGGTGGCCAGGGATCAGGGGTCATGGCCAGCTGGCAGGTGGAGGACTAGAGGACTAGAGAACTGGAGGCTTGACTGATGGGTGGCATCCAAGGCTGGCTGGAACTCCACCCTGTAATGATGGAAAAGATGGTGAACCATGCAAGTCTGCCAATGTTCAACATGCTGATTGTAAACGAGTAGAGGCTCATTTACAATCTAACGGTCTGTTGATTCACAGAACATAAGGATCTTGAATCTGGCAGAGTGGAGGCTGAAGTTAAGAAGAGTCCTTCAGTGAACAGACAGCAGTCAGCTGGCTCCAACACATCTGCTTCCACTTCATGGAGGATGGAGCATCTCTAGGCCCTGATTACAGTAGTGTGGCCATATTTCTCAACAAGAGCAGCGAGCCTCCCAAGGGCCTCCTCAAGGGCCACAGGAAGGGACCCCTACAGGCTAGCCTAGGGCTCTGCAAACTTTACAATCTAAAGAGCCTTTTTTTCCCCTCAGCACCAGCTAAATAAGACTTGATTAGAGCCAAAGTGTTATCTGACCTTTTTTTTCAAAAGGTCAGGTAAAATCTTCTGATTTTAGGTTTTAAAATAAAGAAAAACAAAACATTTGCAATAAAAATATAAGAATGGATCCATTTTCCTCTATTGGAAGTTGATGTTTGTGGAAAGTGGTATAACAAAAAGCATTTAGTTTCCAACAGAAAAAAAAGGAAAATAGGTCTAGAAAATGTTACTGATACTTCGAGTGTCTGTAACTCTAAAAAAGAAAACTAAAGAGTATTTCTAAAACCAATAAACATCAATGCAAAGCTCTTTGATATTGCTGCTGCTTTCTTCTACCACTCTATTCTAATGTACATCAAATCATTATATTCCTCTGACTTGACAGGCTCTTTTTTGCTTCTCTTCTAAATCACCATCTTTGCTTCAAGTGTTAAGCTGAAGATGGAGCCGAGGTCTCCGGCCCTGAAAAAGCTGCTTAGCCATCACAGTTGTCCTAATGTTGGCATTTACATCCATCCTTCCCACTGCTCTCTGCAGCTCAGCGTGTCGACTGCCAGGCTGTCAGGCAGAGGCATTGGAAAGGCCACGTTGTTTGATAAGAGGGAGGGAAAGGTCAGTTTCAATCAGAGTTTAAGAGGCATGCTGCCAGGAGCTGAGTCGGCACATTGCTCCGGATGCCCAGGACAGGAAGCTGGAGTGTCAAAGGTGGCCGAAACCTTCAGTGGTTTGGGATGTTGTGTTTGCCTCTGCTCAGTGGAGGGGTACCATGGGCCATGAGGGACATGGAGCAATTTAAAGTTCCATCTGTGTGTCATAGTGCTGTGGTGTTTGCGTTTTCCTCAAACTAAATTGACCTTCACCTTTGTGTTTGTGAGTTATCACTGCAGGTGTTTCATGGCATAAGCTATGCTTCCATCCAGCTGTCATGCAAATTTTCAGCTAACTTATAAAAATGAAAATGGGAATTAAGTGTGTTTCCATCTACTGGAATCGAATCAACAAGGCAAATCGTAATTTCATCAGAGGTTGACGTTCTGTATGGCTGTAATAAACAGAAAGTGGAGCTTGCAAACTATTGCCTACTACTGACTATTTCACCACAAATCCACCCCACGCCCCTCCACTGTTTGACCCTTTGTGTGTGCAGGGGTGGGCGTGTGTGTGTGTGAGGGGGGGGGGGGGGGGGTACGTGTGTGTGTGTTTTGATTGTATTTAATTTATTTATTTTGTAGTTCTCTGTTTAAATAGGCAGCTGGCTGCCAGTGATTTACTTTATGTTTAGGGAAAAAATTAAATGTCAAAATTCTCATTCTTTCTGTCATGTTCTGTGTTTTTCTGTGTATTTATTTAGAGTTTTCTGTGTCCCTGAGTCTCCGTGTTGTCCTGGCCTCCCTTTGATTGCTCCCAGGTGTTTCTCATTCCCTGATTACCCTCCTGTGTATTTAGTGTCACCTGTGTGTCTGTGTCTTTGTCGGGTCCTTGTCTAATGTGCGCTCAGTCCTTCGTGTTGTCCAGTCGTAAAATCAGTTGTTACCGGGGTTGAGCCCTGGCTTCTGCTCAGTCGTGCTGCCTGTGTTTTTGGACTTGTTTTGGACTGTTTGATGTTTCTTTATCATTAAAACAACCATCAATCATCTCAACCTGGGTCTACAGTGTTTGCCTCACCACCTTCATCACACCGTTTCATGACACTTTCAGTATTGTACATTGTCTTGACACTTGGTTTGATTAAAAAAAAGACCTTTAAGAAAGAGTAAGTTACCGTATTTTGAATCTTCCCATTTACATAAACCTTTTTCAATGTGAAAAAACACTGATGGAAACTCAGCTAGAGACTGAGTTTAGAGTTATATCCATGCTTTTTCTAAACACACTTGAAATGGCATGCAAGAATAGTCCCTTGAAATACTGAAAGGTGCATAAAAGTGAAATGTCATCAAACTTCATGTGACCGACCAGCTAAAGCAGCATAATCACCAACTGAAGGAAAATGCCACAGTGCGTCTTTGTGTTGGAACATGACCTTTGCAATAAAGTAAGGTAAGGTTTGTGCTTGTAATACAAGTTGAAGGTGTGTGAGTACCTTTGCAAGTCAATGTAATCCTGGTAGCCAGTAGAGAGATTATTGCTGTAAAGTATTATTTAATATTTTTGCTATAATTGTTGCTGATTCTTCAGTCTTGTCCTGATCCTACAGATAAAGTCATTTCCCCCCTCTCACTCTCTGGCTGTATGTGTTAATTACAGCAACATTACACTTTCTTCCTGTTGCTGCAGGTTAATTAACTCTGTCTGGCAGTTTTAGCTTGACATCTGAATTTTAGATGTGCTGATTTTGTTTTTCAGCTTTTTAATAGGATCTTGGTGAAATAAAAGTGTCAACTGAATTTACACTAACATCCAGTGCTGCATACAGCAATTAAACCTGTTTTAATGGCCACTAATAAATCCTGAAAGGATTCCTTTAGTCTGATACACAAAGGAAGAAATAGCTTCTGTGTTCCCTTAGAAATGCTTATTTCACTGTAATCCCAAATCTCTGCAGGGTCCCTAACCTTGACAGTGTTGAGTTGGAGCCATTTTCTGAGCTGATCAGTATTCATTCATGACCACATGTGTGCGTCATATGAAGCATGACATATAGGCATCTTTTTATATATCCCCACTGTCTCAGTCTACCCTACAGTATGTAATGGAATAGCTGCACTTTATGGCAGAATCTGTGTTTGGATGGATGTTATCAAGGCTTTGTGTCCCTCCATACCTCTACCTCTCACACACACGCCCACGCCCCCACACAACACGCATGTCTGTGTGAATTAAGGCATAGGTGCATGAGGCCAGGCTGATTGGAGTCGGTTAACCAGCTGTCAGCACACTAAAGATTCCACCCAGTGGAAGGTATACATGAATATGGACAGGTCTATCTGCAGGAAATAACCTGTCAAGTTGAGAAGTGTGTGTGGTTGGTGTTGGGGTGTGTGTGTGTGTTTGTGCTGCAAAGACAATAACATGCCTCCTTGTATTAGATGAAGCAGATTCTGGTGAAGTATGAGCGCTGACAGCCGTGGACGGCGTGATAGCTCACGTTTGTCCATAACATCGATTTACTGTGAGATTTTGACTGTGTGTGATCATAATATTCCACTTAAGGTAATTAATAAAAGTGAGGCATTACTGCAATTAAGTTGTTTTCAAGTTATTTATAAAACGCTTTAGTTTTATTATTATTTCTGTGCCATGATTAATGTGTAAACACTGTCTCTGCATTCCAATAGCTCTAGCTTCATTCACACTACATAAGGGTTACAATCATTATATGTGCTGTTATGGTTTTGATCATTAAAAATCCATAATAGAAAACATTATATTTTGTTGGACTGAAGTAGATATAACCTGTACTCTCAGTAACTACAGTATAAGATGTTAAAATATCAATTCTCCATAACATTTGTTAAGTGCCTTGTGAAAGTAAGGCTTTAAAACTGATTTGTGTTTGAATTCAACCTTTTAAGCAACTGTCATCTGCAGGTGTTTTGGGGTATCAAGCTCAGTCAGCCAGCAGGGAGAGTATCTCGGAACATGCGACCCGTTAAGGTCGAGGTATTCTGGCCATCGCCTTCCAACGCTATTCCATTCAATTCTCATCTCCCTTCACTCCTCCATCTGGACTTTCTGACTAGGATTTCTCCAGTGCAGTTTCAACCGGACCAATCAGTGAACAGAAGGACTAGTTGTGAACAACTGATGTAGATTTTCTGCTCTGTTTTAGAATTGCATCTGCCTGTAATTTTGGTAATGACAGTGGAGAAGTGAAGGAAGTCATTCAGTCCTTGTTGGCCATGCTTCCTAATATTGAGCAGTTAAAATCAGACCAAGAAGAATCTTTAAGACTGCTGGCAAAGATGTTGTGGCCATACTTTCCATGGTATTATCAAACTGGCGTATTGCTTACCTTGCAGCCAGATGTTAGCCTTCGGGTAAATTTCAAACTTCAACAGAATCTACACCTTCAGGAAGCAATTGTTTGCCAACAGCGGGCCAGACCCACTGGATGGAGCAAGGCGTAGAACAAGGGCCTGGGCCAACTCTGGCCTGATGTTGAGAAGAACAACTACAGTCACACCAACCCTCAAACACACACACTTCATCCCGCAGCTGTCCACTTGTTCTCAAGGCAGACTTAATGCAATCTCAAAGTAAATGTACCTCGGATATGTCTGCACAAAGGTACATTTTTATAGGTGTGTATTTGGTGTCCCACAGTAAACAGCTTGGCTGGAAACAGTGCTCACATCAAACTGTTGTATTTGTGACACTGAGGATTTGGATTTAGAATTGTAGTCTGCCTGTTGTAGCTTGGCAATAAGAAGTGAATGATGCCTTTCAGTTTGTGTTGGCCACCTTCTAAATATTGAGAAAGTAAAGTTGAAGTAAGGGGAATGCCTAAGACATGTTTTTCCTGGCGAACATGTAATTTGGTTCGGCATGTCTCTCTTCACAGTGGCTGATGGTTGTTTGCAGTGCACTTAATTTCCGGTTAGCTTCATAGCATAGCTGGCGCATTACATATGACACAGCAAACGTCAGCGATATAGCAAATCAGATCCATGGCTCCAGGAAGCAATTGTTTCTTAGTAGCTGAGATCTGGTTTGCACTAGACTAGCCCAGAATACCTGACCAGGGATGCATCCAGGAGGCATCATAACCAGAGGCCTGAGTTACCTCAGTCAGCTTCTCTCCTCATGAAGGACCAGTGGCTCTACTCTGAGCCGCTCCAGATGATCAAGCTTCTGATCCTTCTCTAAGGGAGAGGCAGACACTCTGCAGAGAAAACAGATTTCAGCTGCTTGTATCAGCAGTTCTCATTTTTTTGATCATGACCCTAGATGAGGGTAGAAATATAGATCAATCAGCTCAGCTTTGTTCCAGTCTGTTGTGGTGAAGGAATATGAAAAAGTATAAATCATAACCATATCTGAGCTTCTTGGAGAGAGAGAACATACTTCAGGTAGAATATTTTCTACAAGATGCAGTTCAGAAAAGCCATGAAGGACTTCATCACAGCTCATAAAGGCACTGCATGGCGCCCATAGCTGTCCACAGAGAAGTGTGTGTAGGCGTGTGTGTATGTGTGTAGCATCATTTCACCAACAGTCAGCCACTGTGGTTGTGTCTCCTGCATTAGGGCTTACAGAACACACTCCACCCAGTCACAGTGGGATACAGCTGATCCAGTTGGCTGTGGTTCTGATTGGTTTGACCCACGACCCCCCAGGGGTGACCCCAATAAGAGAGTTGGAGATTACTTTTGGACCAGAGAAGCTGAGACATGGTGTCAGCTATAGGACTTAGTGTTAGAGAATATGGATAAGGTGGAGTGGGATGCAGCTGGGCCAGGCTCAGAGGGTCGGCTTATGTTGGGATTAAAGAGCTGATATCTGAGGAAGGTTCGATTCCAACCGGAAAAACCCAGAAAACGTTCAGTATCTACAGAAACAGAACTGCTGCTTAGTGTGAGTAGATCTGGTGATATTAACAAAAAACTACAACAGTTCTGATAACAGTGAAGTCTGTTTGCAGAGATGCGGTCCAGTTTCTGTTAGCATGAGGCATAGAAGCTGTTATGGATCAAAGGGAAGCTGTTCCTGAGCCAGTGGTTAGAGTTCAGAGCAATGTTTGTGGTACAGGTGGGACCGAGTCCAGTCCAAGTGCTAAATGTTTCATTTTTGGGTCTTAAACAGGTCAATCACAATCTCCTCCATAATAATTGCTGATTTAGAGATTTATATACAGTATATATAAAGTATATATATATATATATATATATATATATATATATATATATATAATGTTTTAAAAGCTTTTTTTGTTTGGTAGAAATAGTAAGAAGAAGTTAACTTAAAAAAATAAAAATAAAAATCAAGACTTCTGTTATCAGTGTATTAACCTAAACAAACACAACAGCCACTAATCTGAGGAAATAATGATCAAATTATCAATAATTTTTATAAAATAAAAAATATATCTCCTTTGAAATAGAGAGATGTCCATGTTATCCAACTACAGTAGCTCAAGCTTTGATCTTATAATATTTTATAAGTAATTCTAGATTAACCAAATCAACAAATCAAATGATTTATATAAATGCATAAAAGTGAATTTTCTGATCAATTGATTTCACATTGGATCATCATGAAGCTTCTGTCTGCCAACATGAATGCACATGAGCAATCCAAATTATCAGAGGGGATCATTTGATTTAAAAACGTCACATCAGAGTCAGAGATGGTGACTCTCCAACATCCATGATTAAATTACCAAACAAACCCACATGTTCTACCGGAATAATGAAGGCAAAGAATGCATTTCCTGTGGTTAATGTGGCTGTTAAACACACATATTGTTTATTACCATTACATATTCAACTAGCCTTGTAATGGATGCCGAGGATGAGAATGTGATGATCTTCATGTGAAGGAACGCTTCCTGCTGTTGGGAATACAGTTTGATGGAATTTCAAACCTTTCCAAGCATTCTCATAAAGAATGATTTTTGATTCGGTGTTATGGGAAATGAATCCTGTGGTCATAAAACTGGAGGCAGGACGCAGTCCATGAGCCAGATTCAGTCCACACATTCACACACCTCCTATCAGTTTGTCAGCTGTCCTTCTGACCTGCTTTCAGCGCAGTCGCCAGCCGCACTGCTACAACGTCTTCATTCCCTCTCTGCCAACAGAAATATAATTGGGGGTCCCAGAGTGAAGGTCAGACACGCCTGGCTGGGTGGTCTATAACCTATCCTGGGTGTGTGATGGAAGTGGAGGGCTGGTATGTGTGCAGCAGAATGTGTGTGTAGAGCTCAGGGTCATGCCCTGTGACCTCACATGAATTCCTCAGTAAAACAAGCCATCTCCATCTCGACATGCCCTGTCCCAATGCTGGCTCATGTTCCTGGATGAGTACATTCCTCCCGGCTCCCTGATCATTGGCTTTCATTACATCCTTTATCCTGAATGTGCTTGGCCTGGAGCTCACTGGCCTGGAGAAACATTGACATTTTCTTTCCTTCAAGGATGCAGACAGGGAAGATTGCCTAAGCCAGAAACACAAGTCACTTTCAAAACACCAGTGGAACCAGTGTATAGTGCTAAGAAATATTATTTCCCCATTTATAAATATGTTCTACCTTGTTTTCTTTGACATGTTCTAATATTTCAGATGGTCCTAATCCTCTTCCATAGGAGTTGTTTATAACATATCATAGGAATTGTAAATGTAACTTTGAATACTCTTTGTAATTGTGAGTGTATAGGTTACATAAAGTTACATTTGTCAGTGTTTGTTTCAGTTGAGCTAGTATTCACAGTGCAGGTTCCTCCGAAAGGGAGCCAGTTAAAAGGCTGATCTTTAGGTCTGTTTTCCTCCCTGTAACTCAGCCGATCCTGAGCTCTGCTGATGCTGCTCCTCATCTCCATCATTATAAAATCTTGAACATTCACCGCCATGCCCTCCACCCACTACCACCCTCCCATCACTTTAAAGGTCACCAAAGTGCTGCATCAATAATGCAGAAGAGGCTGAGCTCTGTCAACCAAAGATCCACTCACATTCCACACTGAACCCCCAACTCACTCTAGCAGTTTCATCTGTTTCAGAAAATCTACCTATACAAATAACAAAAAAGCCAAACAAATTAAAAACTGTAAATTGATCCTTGAAATCATCCAAACCGGCTCTGCACATGTTTTCACCGGGGCATGTTCTTGTTCCAGGCAGAATGGAATGGTCACTTTGTCTCTGTCTGCCCAGAAACAGAGTGACCAGTGGACTCAAATCAGGAGCTTCTTCAACTCTGAAACTCTGACAATGTTCTTGATTTGTTTGCAGAACCTTTGTACTTGTTCAAGTTCAACTTTGCTCAATGAACACAGTACATAATGCTGCTAGGGCTTCAACTTTGGGCTCATCATCCGTGGACCTGCATTTACAGACCCAGAGCTCTGCTGAAGTTCTGGGTTGGATCCAAAGCTTCTTGTTTCGATTCTGTCTAACAGATCCGTCCATCCATCCTCAAGATGTTTTATTCACTCACTCTTTCCTCCCCTGAGATCATCTTAGTGTGTTTTCTATAAAAAAAAAACCAAAATAAAACAAACAAAATAATTTAAAAAAACCTTCCTTAAAAGTTTTATTCTTGGCGATGCTGACTTCATCTCATATCGTCACCTTCCTAAAACAATGGTGCAAGTTATTTTTTGCCAAAAGGCAAACAACAGGTTTTTCTTCTTTTTTTTTTTTTGCCTGCATCACTTTTGACCATAAACGACTTGGGCCATATTTTAGGAAGTGTTTTGTGAGTTCACACTGCCCTCTGGTGGGTGATTGTTATTATTGCATCAACCGTCTAGGTTGCATCAAACCATTGCCTTTTGTTGTGTCTTTTCAGAGAAAATATTTTTGACCCCTTAATGTATAATACATTGACAAATGAAAAAATGAAAATGAGTCCAATCAGGTCAGACTCTAAGCAGAGCCATATTTTCTGTGCATAGAACAAATCTCACACTGCCTCTTTTGGTTTTTCTCCTGTTTTTGTCTCTCAGCTGTTCCTACACACCCGCCTGAAACAGATGGCTCCCACAAACACACTTTCATCCAATCTCTGCATAGGTCGTGTTCTTAGTAAGCTGCTTAAATCTCTGCTGTGTGGCGTGTGCTGCTGATCAGAGACATGCAGGCAATCTGGAAACTATTATGCTGCTAAGCTGTGATGGATCATGTCTAAGGCATGTCCGCTGCTCTGTGCTTTCTCATCATAAACCCAGGCTGTGTGCGTGAGAACTCAGCCTGAGTCGCCTATAAAAGTTTCAGCAATCAGGACTATTCTACGAACAACACAACACTTTTTTATAAATCTTGTCATTGATTACCACCATTGAAATTAGACGGATTAACATCCACATACATTTTATGATAGAAAACCCATTTTGTATCCATTGTACGTACATATGACATATTATCAGCAACATAGAATTTCACTCTGAGATTTATGAAAACTGTTATAGATACTGTAGTTCACAAGCAAAGATACAGTATGTTTTTGTTTACTCTTCATAATACATATTATAGGAATTCTCTTGCTGTCAGAGCTTTTTTCACATGTTGTCACAAAGCTTAATGTGCTTAACTGAAACTTATGACTCACCAACACAAAATAGTTTGTAATTGTGAATAAGACTGAAGACGATTGACGGATTTTAATTTCCAATTCAAATGAAAATCTGAAAAGTGTGTCTTTCATTTGTATTTAACTTCCTTTATTCTGACACTCTTAAATAAAATCCAGTGCAACAAGCTGGCTTTAGAAGCCACATACAACATTTACCTGTGATTTTCAGTTTTTGAATGGATAGAATTAAATCCAAAACCTGAGTCTGTGTACAAACAGCCAGAGATACGTTAGAACGGTATAAACCATTAATTATTTTCCTTTCCATCCACTCTATGCATAACTTTCCTGCAGTTTATTACAAAATGTGAGCAAGTTCAGGGATATAAACCACTTAGAAAGTATTTAGTGATGAAGATGTTTTATTTTCTTGTGCTGACTTCTTCTCTGTTCATGTCTCTGTCAGGTTCTTGGAACTCCGTCTGAGGAAACATGGCCTGGCGTTAACTCCCTGCCTCACTTTAAAACAGGTGGGACATTTCTTCTCTTGAAGCTGTGCTGGAGCTGTTATGGGTCATGGCTGTAAACTGGAGCTGTCCTTCTAAAACTCCAGTTTATATCTCAAACAAAACACTAATTATCCTTCATTAAATAAACTTAGAAACTTAACATAACAAAATACAATCCATCATTTTAGATGAAACCAGACAGAAAGTTAATCTAATCCAGATGAGCAGTGAAGCAGGCCTTTATCACTCAACGTTGACGACATTGAAGATTCGATGTAAGCCGATCTTCATCTTTCTGACAGATGACTTCACATTAGACTCTAGAATATTTAGTTGCAAAAATGTCTGGAATGTTCTCCATTGGATTCTAAATAGTTTGGAACTGATGCTGTAAACTTTCCCTGGTTTTAGAAAAGAAGACTTTGATGAGGTCATTCATCCCTGGCAATGTGTAAACACACTTCAGAGCTGCACATATTTTATGGTAGTTGTCAAACTTACTAAAGACCTGTTCATCATTATTAGGATCACCTCCAGGAAGCTGGGCCCTTCATGGTGCCATCGATATATAAGAGATAAGGACCAATGAATGAGGGCGCTGTCCACACTGTTTTCACTCTGTCTGGCATCTTTGGGGGTAATCTCCAGCCTGGCACCTCTTAAGACAATCTCACCATCTTATTCTGGAAACCCAAAGACATTTAAAAAAGTTAAAAATATCATTTTAAAGAACATTGGAGTCAGGAATGAAAGTGGCATACATTGAAGGACAAATAAATGACAATTAAATAAATAAATAAACTTTCCTTCTGGCTATTTGAGGCCAGTGTGTGTTAGTCTAGGGCTAGAACAATTAATCAGTTTAATCATGAAGAATCAATTATTGAAATAATAGTCAACCAGTCTTTTAATTGATTAATCATAGCAACCGACTTTTCTTGTGTAAAAAGAGCGCTGTAAACAGACTGTAACATCCCAGGTTAAACCGTTCACAGAAGTCTGATTGCTGATTTGAACGATTTCAACAACCATGCAAAAAATAACAAAAAGCATGAAGACCTGCTGAGTTAACGTTCTATTCCACCAGTTCTTTAATCACTGCACTGTCACCCTGTTTGAAGAAAATAGTTGCTGGTCAGGTGCAGACCATGTACATCCCACTGCTCATCAGACCTCCTGCCTGTTGAGATGAAGAATCGTTTAGTGTTTTTGCTGCATGAAAACTTGACATCTGCAGAAACTATTGACTTCTTTAAATCAGGATTGAAAACATCATCAGGACTGTTTTCTGCAGCTAACCTACCAAGGCCCAAAGATTAATACAGAATGCCTTCATGTGTCCTCTGTTTTTTTATTTGCTGAAATTTGAAAGACATAAAATCTTAGCTTTTTTTTCCTGTACGCCATAATGCTCGAGCTGTTTTATGTCCTGTCTCTGCTCCTTTCTTCTTCCTGTGAAACACTTTGAATTACCCTGAATGCTGCTATTCTTTAAGAAAGAATTTGAAAAAGAAGCCGACCCTGTGATGGACTGACGATCTATCCACCCAACTGATTGGCGGAGACGGGGAGCAGCCCTTACACCACCCCGCATGGATGAAGCAGGTGTTGAAAGTAAAGAGAGGGATGAGAGAACACCATGGGACACTGACTGTTCTCCTTTATTGTAGCAGCAGCAGCTGCAGCAGGCCGGCTCTTCCAGCTGGTAGCCATGCCTTCTGGGAGCTCATTAGGACTTTTTATGGGCCGATTGCAGATTAGTGTCAGCTGATCCAGGAGAGGAGAGGCAGACAGGAACAGATAAAAAGAGGTGAGGGTGGCGGGCAAGCAGCCATCCCCAAGGTACACTGTGACCCAGACTCCAATCTCCAGTGGCCAATTAGGGACCAACATGCACACACAGCCCATGCTAATGTGAGCTCACTTCCTGTCTCTATGGTGACAGCGTTGGCTTGGAAGCAGTTAGGTGGACCACAGGTGTGTTAGACCATCAAAGCTACCATCAGTCAAAACTCATATTTCTCATTCAGTGGCTTCCTGTTAATCCTCAGAAAGTTGGAGGGGAAGATGAGAAAACAAATGAAAAAAATTCAATCCCATACATTTAATCTGTTCACAAGAAAAAGGGAGGGGACCCTCCAGTAGCCCTGCTGCGGAAAACATTGCTGCAAAACCCCTCAGAACTGTGACTGAACTGTGGAGATGAAATAAAAGTTTATGTGTGATTAATATAAAATAGTGCATATTTTTCCTATAATCAAAAGATGAGATTGTGATGAAAAATGTCATCACAATTATTATGACATGAACATCAGATAAACAAAGTCATAATATATTACCCTAATAACAAAATGTTGCACCACAGAACTCAGACCAGCTAAAATCAGCAGGTATGAAGCAACATTTATGCTGAACAAGAGTCCAAAAAATTGAATAGTGAATAAAAGTGAGAAAAAAACTTGTTTTTTACATATTGTGTAGCATAATCTGTGGACTGTTTGGAAAGATTTTGGTCACCCTGCTGGAAGTCAAACGGACCACTTTTACTCACTCTGCTGCTTTCTCCTACTACTTTCCAATCATTCAAGACTGTCTGTAGTTATTGTAGTAACTGAATATTTCTGGGTTTTATTTTCTCTACATAAACTTTACAACATTATTAGTCTGGAACTACTTTCTGCAGGGAGGTGAGTTATAATAAATAGAGGTGCAGAAAAAAAATCTTTAAAGAATCACAGTTTCTAGTCTTGGGAATTCTGAATCGATTCAAAATTCTCAAAAATCAACTTCAAGGCTAAATTGTTCATGTTTACCACTCGTATTTGCGGTGTGTAATGTGACGTATCGCATTACTCCGCAGAAGCCATCTCTATTTTGAATATTTTTTCATTTAACAGAAAGCAAAGCAACTAAGCTAACTGAACACTGATAATTCAAGTTACAGAATTTGATGTACATTTTTCCTTTGTCAGTCTCAAACAGAATCTCTAGACGATTTGAATTAAGAAACTGATTTTGTGAAAAATCATTTCTGAATTTAATTTTAACACTAAAAATTGGAATTGAATTGAATTGCTAGAAACTGAAAGATCTGCATTTCCGATAAAAACTAATAACTTCATGGTGTCTTTGTAGATGATGACACTCTATACTGTATGCTTAACCTGTTTCTCTTTTAGACAAAGCCACTAGAAGAGCTTTGCTGCCACTAGCTATACATGCTCTCTCTTTCATGTGATAATACTGATTTGTTTATGTGTTTCTGTTCTAGCTGAAGCAAGTAAAGGAGCTTCTACTTCTTTTTATTGTAACATTATGTTGTTATTTATTTAACATAGAACGTTTTTCTCGACCAGCCTGATCTGTTCTGCCCCGTCAAACCCACACTTTGTTGGGATTCCTCAGGTTGAAAACTTTTTACAGATCTGAGCAATGGAATGAACTTGACTGCAAATTGAAGTTGGACCAGGCACTGTATAAATGAAGCAAATGCCTCATGTCACCATACATCGATACACTTTGCTCAGCCTGGCGCTGCCTAAACTCTGTGTGACTTTGCTTTCAGCAGATATAGGCAGATTCTATCTGAGATGTTCTGCTGAAACACAACCACATGTTGGTGTTTGGAAAGCCACAGAGTGTGATTAATACCTCGGCATGATAACACCAGCATGCTGGCAGTTCCAGGAAGTCTATGATAATTACAGTGTAGGGAAAAAAAACAACCATCTGGGATTATTTTGAAACTAATACGAATGAATCTGTATTAGTGAATCTGACTGTATTACCATCAGAACATTTCACTGAAGATTTGGCTTTAACAGTGAAAAATGCTGCACAATTGTCTTGCTACATATGTATGTGAAGTAAAGTTAGAACTGTTTGAGAAGATCAGTACACTTTGAGTTTAACTTTATGCATCTACTTACCTACAAAAGTAAGTAAGTAAAAGAATTGCTTTCTGAAGCAGATGAAACCGATTCTTTCAGAGGAATTGTTTGATGGCGTACCAGTTAATTAAAAAGTGAAAAACAAGTGAGTACATTTGTAATAATGTTTTACACAAAAACATATGTATTATTTCTGTGATAACAAGCTGTTGAACAAATTGTATGCGGCCAGCGATTGTATGTGAACGATAAGAACAGGACCACGATAGTGGGGGGAAAGAAACAAATCTTTTAGTCAACAAAGCAAGATGGTTCTGCTACATGGAGCAGGGGATCCAGAAGACTTTATCAGTTAGTTTGACCAGTTTATCCTTATGTTGGTCATGTAGTTGAAACAACTGAAACTCTACTATGTTGATATGACTTATGCTGGAAGGTATAAAGTTGTCTTTCAATGGTTATCTTCTTTCTGGAGTCGTTGCAGAGACAGTAATCACCAGCAGATGGCAGCTTTGCTACACTTTGGATCGCTAGCTCCTCTGAGCCGCCAGTCAGTGCCCATTAGAACAGAAACACACACATTCGGCTCATGATTCATCACATTATTCATCATTAGTCCTGTTTCTGCTCATTAATACTCCCTACCTTTCTTTTGATCCCAGAATTCACTGCAGCCACACTATTAAACCTCACTTCTGATTGGAGGAGTTATTTCTGCCTGATCTTGACGCATTTGTGGGGTTATTTAAAGGGCATTTCTTTACTCACTATCATAGTGTACCATCTTGGTTGTGAACAGGCCTTTTCTTTAATCCACATGGGGATTGTTAAATAAGCAGCCTGCTGTTTGGGCAGTCAGAAAACACGACGATGTCCGGTGTTGGGTTCTATTCGGTCGGCTCACAGCACTGGCAGGTTGGCCCTGATGCCAGACCCTGGCCGGGTATTTGGTGAGGAGGATTAGGGCGTCAGTGTGTGACTGACTTGCTGGGTGGTTGGCGAAGGCTGTGTGGTGGCTGGTCAGCTGGCAGGCGGACTGTGAGTGCACATGGCTGCTTTGGCTGAGCTTGAGAGAGCGGGGCTGAGCCTCCCGGTCTCCCAGCATAGCAAACATAGCTGTGGAAAAATCAAGAGGCTGCCTAACCAAACTCTGCAAAAATATGACAATTTCATGTGGTCTGGCCTCGTAGCTGAAGCACATAGCTCAGATGGTATTATTTAAAAACATATCTGAACTGATATCAGACACTCTTCTGTTTGGCAGATTTATACTCAGAACAACCCTGAAATGAAAATTGTTCTTCCAGGAAACTGCAGAAAGTGTTCTGCCTGGTTTTCATAGGATTTTATGTTTTAGGACATGTGGATTTTCTTGCTACCTAAACACTGCATTCTTATGTGTTTTCATGTGTTTTCTTCCATCTGGATGTGGCTGCAGAAACTTGTCATTTTGTCACTTGTATGAGATTGTACTTTATTGGCATGTATTTAGTGCTAATAAGTACCTGCCATTAAAAAACTGTGTTTGTTTACACAGTTAGACTTCAACCTAACAGCCAGAAGACCCTGGCTTATGCCCTTCATAACATTGGGTCCTCACATATTGCTTGGTTCTAACTCTGGGATTTTCATTTTATGATTATCTTCAGTAAAGATACCATGGTTACGCAGTATTATGGTTTTAAAACAAATATTTAAAACCAACTTGTTTAAAATAGGATTCTGGCCGGAACCTTTGTATTGACATGTTTCTGATTGTAAATCTAATTTTTATTTATTTATTTATTTTTTAAATGTGAATAAAATCTCTTTTTGCTATTATTGAATTGTGAACTTTGACCTGAACTGAGACTGTGATGCTGTTTTGGGTTCTGCTGTGACTTCCTGGAGGAGTTGTTGATAAACTCCTGGAATAGTTTTAGTGGATCAGCCATTTCTGGGAAGGTTCTCTACTGTTCCATGCTTTATCCATTCAATATCAGTTCTCACTGTGGTTCTCTAGAGTCCTGCAGCCTTAGAAATACAGTAGCTTCGTAACCGTTTCCAGACTGAAACGGCTACAAGTCAATTACTTTGTTTGTCATCTGTTCTTGAATTCCTTTAGATCTGGGCATGATGGGTTACTGCTTGAGATCCGTAGCCCTACTTTGTGTTGTGAGAGTAATTATTCTGTTCATATTAACAGCAGGTTATTTTTTCTGTTTTTCGTTACAGAACGCTTTACAGTGTACAGCGCCAAGAAGCTTCGACAAGCGTGGAATAAGTAAGTCTTAACTTAAATCACCTGTTCTGTGTGTGTGTGTGTGTGTTTGCAGGCGGGGGTGTGTGTGCGTGTGTTTGAGAGAATGAAAGAGAGAGACTGGAGGAAACACATTGTCAGTTCAGGAAGGGTGGAGGCTCCATTAGTGTTACTGAAGTACATTTAAATGAGACGAAACGGAAAAAAAAGAAGATATAAATTAATAAATAAATCTCAGATGTATTCATTTCTTTCTCCCATTATTGTGGAGTTTATCAAACATGCATATAACTTTTTTCTTCAATGTCAAGAGAAGTTTAGTCTAATTTAACTTCAGACATTGAAGAAAAAAGTTATATGCATGTTTGTTTTTTGTTTGGTGTATGTAAACTTCTGGTTTCCAATGTACATCAGTGGCACTAATGGAGCCTCCACATCCTTCCTTCCTGCAGTCTTTACATCAAAAGCTGTGTTTCTATTAACCACATAATTGCGCAGATTGAAATTAAAAAATAAACTTGCTTAATGGAAAGGTTTTAATTAAAAAAAAACTCACGTTTCTTGATAATACATTTTTGTGGTAGGGTTATGTGGTTTCTCAGCCGTATTGAAATAGATGGATTTTGCTAAACTGCAGTTTAAACACTTTTTTTCATTACATAAGTCACATGACCAACAGCTGGATGTGAATTTGCCACTGCCATAATTTTTAATGACTTAGCACATGAACAAACTTATTCAGGTGTGATTTTAATTGAATGTCCTATCTAATGGAAAAAACGCAATTGTTTTTCTTTTGTGTTTGTTTTTCCGGCATCAGCAGAGTATTGCCTAAGATTTGTGCACATTTGTAATTGAACCACAGCTAGAGTTTCTGCTGTGGGACAGCAGGCCCATATGGCAGGAAAAGGGCACGGTGGCACCGTCTGGGCTGCTGCTGTCTGCCTCCAGGCGAACATCTGGAGCACAAAACCACAGAGGGCAGAGGAGGAGTGTGTCTGTGTTCCACAGGGAAACTGATTTATGTAAAACTGCAGCAGTCTGATCAGCTGGGATCACACCGTGGAACTGCTACAGTAAAGGGACATCCCCACTAAGCTAACGGCCTCATCACACAGGGCTGCTCCGACATAGTGCCTCCTGGGATTCTGGATAATTAAAGAGATCATTTGTGTCATGAATCCCTCTGGGGATCTTCTGTGTCTCCAATCAGTAAAGTAAAAAGATTCCCACAAATCACTGATTATCATCTACCAAATATTCCAGTTTTTAAATATACATTAGAATCCATCCATCCATCCATTTCCTTTACACCTTTGTCCCTAGTGGGGTTGGGAGGGGTGCTGGTGCCTATCTCCAGTGAACGTTTCAGGCGAGAGGCGGGATCACCCTGGACAGGTCGCCATTCTGTCGCAATATACATTAGAATCTCAAGTCATTATTTTTATTGATTCCAAGATGCCGACGTCTCCTCTGATTGGCTGATGATGAGCCATTACTGAATTCTGAATATATTCCATGTTACTGTTTACATTCATTGCTGCCGTGATCTTTAATGACTTGCTTGAGCAAACCTATTCATGTGTGATTTAACATGTATTTGTTATTTAATAGAAACACTGCAGTTGTGGGTTTTTTTTGACATTAGGAGAATATCGATTTGTGCACATTTGTAACAGAAACACATCTGGTGACTACTACATGTATCCCAGGGTTTCTAACTGTGATGTAAACAGATCTGTACATTAACTATATTTGTTTCCTATTTGAGATCTACCAGAGGAGTGGCTATCTTATAAAATATTGACAAGAAAACAAAGCTCATAAAACCTGGAGAGGTTAGACAGTCAAAGATAAAGATTGTCTGACAGACATTCCCAGACACTACAGTAGTGATATGAGGAAAGTACAACCTCTTCTAGGGTATACTGACCTGGTAAAAACCAGACCCATATTTTACACTTTGCTTCATCCAGAGGGTCTGGACTCTTGAGAAACAATTGCTTCCCAGAGACAGTGAAGTAAAACTCTTGCATTGTGAGGAAAGTGAGTTTTGGTGTTTTGTTTTCAGCTCCACTCCCCAGTCCGGTTCCCGTCCAAGAGGAAATCAAAATATGAACAAAGAAAGCAAAGCGGAATGTTAATGATAATCACTTCCTCTCTGCCGCCTTTCATCTTCAGCCAGGAAACGCTGAATTTGATATGAACATATATACAATCATTTTGTCTCTGCCCTGAGCGCTGGCTCACCCCATCTTACCCCTCGTGTTTCTTCCCCATCAGCCATTTCTCCAGCCGCTTTCTTCCTCCAGCTGTGAAAATGCCCATAACATCTGTGCAGCCGGTCTTCCAGGGTTCATGGCGTTTATCTTTATTTTTTTCCTATGCAGCGTACGATCAGACATTTCTCATAGTACATTTTAGTTTGACCATAAAGGTTGCCGTCCTTTAACTCAAAAGCTGCTTCATAATGTCCACACATGTAAAGTTGTTTATTATTCTTTATTCTCTTGTATATTTACAATAAATTCATTACTCGAAAATGGCAGAACTTTATGTGGCTCTAAATCTATTCCTATAGGTTGAATGTTAACTGGGTTCAAAACAAAAACACACAAGGTTTAAAATGTTCTCCTACACCAATTTGGTTTTCACCTCAGAAGCTGTTTGAATGATTGATCAGAGCTAATATTATCTGAGTTCTATCTCATGGAATCAAGCGGCAAAATTAAATTCTTTGGGGGTGAAAAGATTGGAATTGGACTCTTCGGACAGTCATGAAAAAGCTGGATATAGGTCACATATGGGCAAAAAAAAAAATCTGATTTGAGTCGGATTCACTGGTGAACTTAGCTTTTGTCTCGACAACAGCAGCACAACTTGATCCTTTTTCCTTTCATTGCTGTATTTCAATGGTAATATGTGGTTATGCAGAATGAGATTCAGGGCTGAACCAAAGTCAAAAATTAAATGGTCAGAATTAAAAAGTCATAATGGAAATATCTTCCGTACATGGTAATGAATTGGCTTTATATCCCTACTTGTCAAAGCACCTGTAGTCTGAACGGTCATGTCGCCTTTTATCCAGTTTTTACTTGACTGACATGAGACATGCCTCATAATTCTGCACCAGCAGAAGCCAGATGTGGCAAATCTGGATGTAAATAATGGCTGAAATTATAATTATGAAATTATGATAGAAGTGTGTGTGACACTGAAACACATCACAATCCCACCACTCTTGGCTCTGACTAAACATACAAACAGACTTCTCTACAGAGGCTTCAGCATCTTTATTAGTCATACTTTATGTTTAATAGCTTCCATCATCTTTTTATGAATTAGAGACAATACTGTTGGATCCCATTGCTGAGTAAACTCTTAAAGTCGAGTTTAAGAGTCTGTGCCATCCTTTGTTTCTCCCCGAAATAATTCCCCTGCTGGGATGAATAAAATAATTCTATTCTATTCTATAAACACAGTGCTGCTGGGCAACGTCAATGTTCTTCTGTGCATGCAGGTTACTTTGGGGATGTAAAACTGCTCACACTAAAGTCTGACTGCTGTCACATCTATCAGTAGTTTGAACAGCCATGTAAACAAAATTGGATTCCAGCACAAAAATCTGAATTTAGCATCAAGATCTGCTGTGTGTCCGTAGCCAAAGTCATTGATATTGACTTCCTGTGTTCTCTCTTTTTCACACCGGATTACTTGGGTCTGTGTCCAGAGGCCAGCCACACCCTGCTTGTTCTTGCTGTTTTTGGCCTTCACCCTTCCTTGGTGTGAGGTTTTGTTACACCTTCCCTCTTGTACCACCAGCACTGAGCACACAGGTCCCTCCCCTTGTGTAGAATGTCAACAGGCAACCTAAGCCATGTATCATTTGCTGTACACAGAACAGTTGCATGTATTGACCTGCTATTCGTGATTGCACACTTGTCTTTAAACAGCACAGGCATTGTTAAGGCTACCTCACTTTGGAAGCTCTTCATATACCATAAATCAGAAACACAAAAGCAGCAGTGAGGGAACAGTAGAGGTGGGGGTGTTTGAGTTTTGTTTTGTTTCTGTGGTTATTTTGATGGAAAACTCAGAGAAGTAACACTCCAGTGAAGAAGGCAGGCTTCACCACACTGACAATGCCTCATCACCTGGATGAGACTGAACGGGCTGTTATCAAACTTTCCCTAATCACTCGGTCTGGATAGAAACAAGAGCAGAAAGGAATTTGCACACAGTACATCGACTTGCAAAGACCATCACGAGAGCCAGGTGATTTCACACTGATTCATATCTGAATGGAAACTCTCTGGCTGCAGAGAAACATTAAAGTAAAACTTGTTTCTGCTGCTTTGCAATTACCCCTAAATAACTTCATTTCTCCCCAAAAAAGCTAAATATTGGATGGATTTTAATTGCTAAACAAAAAAGATTAAAATTTTAAGATTTTATGTACACTAATATTCCCAGCGTTTCCTCAATGTTTGTTGAGCAGTTTTAACCAATTCCAACCTCTTCTCACCGATCTTGGCTCACATGTTTTCAGGGTCAGGTTGGTTGAGCTGTGATTGTAGCTTGTTTTAGATCTTGCTGGAGATGTTGAGTTGGATTTAACTCTGGAATTTGGCTGGACTAACTAGTTCACAGCCTGGAACTGAAGCCACTTGGCTGTGTGCTTCAGATCTCTGCTGAATATTAGAGCTATTTATCGTTTGTCATGATGTATCGTCACCTCAGGTCCAGTACATTCTGGTTTCTACCTACTCTAGAGTAGGTTAGGTAGAAATGTCATCAAGAACCAATCCGAATCTAAGTCATACTCGCTATTCAGAATACTCACTGAGTTTCTTTCTTCCCCACCTTCTCACATCTGTTAAAGGAGTGTAAATAGTGTGGAAGGTGCTACATGTGTATACGGGTGTACATACTATACACAGAGCTAAAAATATTTATTCGTTCGCCATCAAAAACCAAGCAGGAAGGTTTAAGAGTGTTTATAGAAATATCTGACCAGTATTCCAGAAGTGCATTTGTGAGGTCAGACACTGATGTGGAACTGGAAGGCCTGGTTTTAGTTTCCGCCCTTATTCATCCCAAAGGTGTTCTATTGGTCTGAGGTGAGGAGTCTGGTCATGCCAGTCAGATTTTTTCCCCACCAAACACCCAGGTTTAAGTTTTAAGTAAGGTTTAAGCACTGACTGGTGCAGTCATGTTGGGACTGGAATGAGTCATACCTAAGTGTTCCCTCGACCAAACCCAGACTGATGTCTCCACTGCTTCACTGGCTGCATACTTTACACAACTCCATCTGATATTTTGTGTTGCACGTTATGATTTAGGTTTGGATGCAACTGCTCAGCCATAGAAACCTGTTCTACGAGGTTGTTGACCTAATCTAAAGGGTAGATGAAATTTGGATGTTTGTAATCATAGCCTCTGAAGAAAATTGTTAACCTCTGCTCACTTTTTTCTGCAGCATCTGCTGACCCAGCTCTGTGGGTCTACCACTTCATGGCCGAGTATCTGTCATCTCCAATCACTTCTACAGTACTTTGTCACAATTCCACCAACAGTTGAATGTGAATTATTTAGAAGTTAAGAAATTACAAGTGTCACAAGTGACCTTCTATCAATGTATCATTCTGGAATTCATTGATCTCTTGAGTGCTACATGTTCTTCTCCAAACTTTTTAGAAGCATTCTGCATGTCTGGCTGCTGCATTTTCTACACCTGTGGGTGTGGAACTGATTGGAAGAACTGAATGATTTGCAGGGGTGGGTGACCACTTTTGCCAACAAACTGTATCTTAAGGACACTCTGACAGGTTTAGCACGCGTTAACATGAATAGCAATCCGTAGTTATGAATCCATCAGTTTAAACTCTGATGACTCTTTGAAAAAAAAGAGTCTGTGCTGAAGTTTTTTAGTTGTATGGGAAAGAACCCAGCAGCACAGGCCCTGATGGACTTCATTAACTTTATCTCTGCATCCGTGCTGAGCGCTACAGAGCAGAGATTTATTCCCTCACACATCTTTTTTCTGCTGATAAGTCCGGTTTAGATCCCTGTTAGGAGGCAAGGGAGCAGCTGTCAGAGTGGGTGGAGGGTTTGGGAGGTGGAGGAACAGAACCCTCAGGATTTTACAGTTGTTCTCGGTACCACTGAATAACATCATGTTTATTTAATGCAGCTGATGACTAATTACTCTGTACCTCTGTTTATTTTCTCTCCCCCTCAGCGTTGCGAGCTGCGGCTGGTTCACAAGTTCACTACTGTCAGCACACACTCACACACTCATTCTCTTTCTTGGCTCTTGCTGCAAGGACTTTTATCTTATGGTGACCCAGTCATCATGAGAGCTCGCAGGAGAAAGTCTGTGGCATGCTCTCCTTTGCCTTTGCATGTGTGTGTTTCTCCTCTCAAGTCAGCAAACCTTCAAAGTAATGAGCAGCAGTCAGCAGCTATGAGTTGGAGGATGTCAGTCTTGTGAGTGAAGAGGAACAGAGCGCCGCGCTCTGTATGATGTTTGTTTCTTTGATCAGTTGAACTAATTAGGTGTGTTTTATGTGTCAGGTTGGGCTACGTGGACCACGCTGAGGAGTTGGCCTCCAGGTTCCTCCAGTGCTTCCCAAAGAACCGGCTGTCAGCGCAGGCAGCCCTCAACCATGAATACTTCAGCAACCTTCCTCCACGGCTCTGGGAACTGCAGGACAGTATGTAACTCCTAATGTCTCACCACTTTTACACACTGCAGCTGTAAAGCACTGCACTGCACAAGAAGCACAGAGTAGAAGGGTGTAGTTGAAGACAAAGCTACATTTAGGTAATTCAGGCTTTTAACGCAGTCAGTTTCATAATCTCAACATTTAGTTTTATTTAGGAACAGTAAGAAAAATCAATGGAAACAAATAATCCTTGAAATATAAAATTACGTGTATTGTTAACCCTCTTGTGCATGTTTGCCCATGCACAAGGAAAACATGCAAAATCCATGCAGAAAGACCCCGGGCAGGGAATCAAACCAAGGACCTTCTTGCAGCAAGATAACACCGCTACCAACTGCGCCACTGTGGAGCCATGACTAAACTCATAAACTATATTAAAAAAAAAGTAAAAAAAATACTGCTAGAAAGCTACGCAGATTATGAATTTGAGCCAACTGACTGAAATCTTAGAGCTCAGTAACCACCTGGTGGATCATTTTGTTTGGCGCTTAGTATTTCTGTCTGAGCATCGTTTTTGGCTCCAGGGTTAGCAGGTAAAGAGACGACAGTGACACAATGGCTCTCTATCTGTTCCTCTTTTCTTTCCCTTCCCTGCTTTGTGCTTTGGTACAGTCCTTTCCTTTTGTGTTGAGTCTTCACTCTGTCCTGGTCTGTCTGTCTGTGAGGAAGACAGCCAGGAGCAACCTGGGCTTGGTTTTGATCATGCACAGAAAGCCGGTCTTATCATGCGGATGCCGTTGGGACAGTAAGCCCAGCCGGTCCTCTGCTGGCTCCTGCAAGTATTCTTGGTTTGATTTTCTGTCTTCTTGACTGGTTGTTTGCCCAGAGAAAAGTACACTGAGGCTCTCTTTAAATAAGCCAGGGCTCTGAAATTTCAGAAACACACAGCTTTTAGCTTTTACCACTCATAGCTTTCAGCATGCCTGGGGTTTGGAGGCACATTTCCCTCATGCATTCTGAATCTCAGAGTTAGAGGCTTTAGCCACGGCTTCACTTTCAGGTTTTATTTCAATTAATCCTTCAGAATTGGGTTGTTGCATCAAAGTATGTCAGATATGACTACCTATCCATATTCTTTGACACGCTGCACACACACATTAGCAATCCCTTAAGCTGTTATTCATTAGCACGGAGAAAAGCCAGCTCAACAGACCTGAGTGTGCCACCACTGACAGGGTGGTAATTTTAATTGGAGAATTTCATTTTTAATTCCCCCCGATTAAGATTTTTCTGCATTATTAATCCTGTTATCAGCTCCCAGCAGGCTGTCGTGTTGAAAAAGAAGCAGAAAGCAGCGGTCACTGACAGAGAGGCAGGAAGGAGATGGCTCATTTAGATTTTTGTCATGCTCACTCGCTCCTGTTTTCCCCGCTCTGCCTTCATCTCACTGTGTTCTCTTCAGGCAGAGCAGCAGAGCAGAATGAGGAATAAAACCGTTCCCAAAACCAGGACGGGAACGGAGCAAACCAAAGTACCGCTCGCCTCTGTTTTCCCTTTGCCTCTTTGTGGGGACGAATGTGTTGAATTGTTTCAAGCAAACGGCAGAGTGAGATTAAAAACTAGTTAATTACTTAAATGGTGAAGTGGCTGCAGCAGTGGGACAGAGGAATAAAATGTGCATTGCCACTAAAAGCGATTATTTGTAGGTAGCCATTTATTCCACCTGAAAACATCCAGTTTGATGTTCCAAATGGAGTTTAATTCAGAGGAAAGAAACAAAAACCTAAAATTCCAGAAAAAAACCCTGATGATTTCTGATCAACTGAGTTGAATCGATCATTTGTCAGTCATAAGGTTTTGCGTTTAAATCTTGGTTGGAGTTTCTATGTAAGACAAATCAATAATAGTTACAAAAATACAGCATTATTACAACAAGTCTGTAAGTCGAGTCGAGCAAATCTCAATCTCGTAATCTGTTGATGACAATGACAAATAAATCTTATCCTATCTTATCTTAAGTTCATTTTTGTTTTTAGTTTTTTTTTATAAAATCTTTTAGTTGATCACGTTGCCTTCTATCCAGTGTTGGGCAATGTTGGAGATGGTTGCTGTGTTTAAGAGGTTTCCAAAGTGTGGCTTGAGAGCTATTTGATGCCCAATGAATGATTTTTTTGCGGCCGCTGATCACAATACTGGAATGAATCAGGTCTGTCCTATAAGAACAACAAAATCATTTCTAATTTATTAACCATGCTTCTGCATTCATCTTATGATGAATGTTGGACACAATGTCAAGTCATGATGTTAGCATCTTGGTGGAGAAGTGAAAAAGAATCAGTTGTTTTTCTCTGAACAGCCCAGCAGCCAATAGAAACATTCAAAGCTGTCTGACTGCTTCAGACAGATGTATCGACTTATTGTTTAAACAAGGCCAATATAAAGTCAAGTAAATGTCTCATGCTCTCCATAAAGATATAATATTCTCATTCCTCTGCCCCGCTATGTGTTATCATATAACCCAGAGTGATTATCAGAAACAATGCCTGCTTTATTGAAACCATAAACGTCTTTGAGCTCCTGTGGCTCCGGGGATTGGACTGTGACATTTTCATTTTGATCTGAGTGTGACAGAGTGGGTGCCTGAGTGTGGAGGGGCAGAATGCTAAGCCTGGGATAACAATAGGAAGAGCCGTTTCCTACTGGATGAGGATCAGCTGATGTGGACTGAGAGCAGAACTCCTCCAGGCCCTCTGCCCTAAGTTTTTGAAGAACATCAGCTCTTTTCACAGTGAATGATGAGAATCGATTTCTCCCAAATGGAAATTCCAAAACTGAAGTCAGGAAGGAATGATTCAGCAATGCTGCAAATAGACAGGCGTCTTTGATGTATCAGTGATGCTGTTGTCTGTTTGAAGCACTCTCTACTCTGGAGACAGTAGGAGACAGTCCTGGACACTCTTGGACACCCTGAAGCCTTCCTCTCAGCAGCTGAACTTCTCAAACTTTATCATCCAGAAAATTCTTCTTTCAGCTGAATTGAAATCCAGCATCAGATGGACGTAATCATTAAATGGAGGTAGATGAGGAACATTGTTTGGAGTAGAGCTGGTGTTGCTCCAGTCTGTTGTGGTTAAAAAGAGAGCTAAATGAAACAGAAAAGCTTTCTAGCTACAACACTGTCATCAACTACATCCATGAGATATGAATCATGATCAGAATAATGAATCTTCCTCACTAGTAGCTGAAATAAGATGGCTGGACTCTGCCTGAGAGAGGCAGAGGAGCTTAAAGCTTCCTAGCAAGTCTTGATAAAGACCTGCTTCTCCTCCACATCACACGAAATCAAATGGGGAGTTCAAGCATCTCCTGGCCTCTCTGTGGAGGATTTGTGAGCATCTACCTGTGGGAGGAGAGCCTGGGGCCGTCAATGGTCTCACTGGAGGGAATAGATATTCCTTTTGCCCTGGCAAGGCCCTGGGATCCCTCACATTTAGTCAGAGTGTGTTGCTAGGCAGAGTGATGTCTGGGTTTCCTACCTTGACCTCTTACTACTGAGATCCCAACTTAGATAAGCAGAAGGCATTGGACAGAGGACGGGTGGCCTATGAGCGCCATGTTTCTGTGAGGATAATACACAGACATGAAATGACACCAAAAGAGTGCCTGGAAGTTTTTATGGCTCTAGTATTTTCAGCTGTAAAAGTCCTAGAGTCGCAAATCGAACTCTGGACAGCTCCATCGAAGACTAATATTCTTTGTATATGAGGCGGCCGCTCGGCCTGGGAGCTCAGCCACACAAAACCCCTGGGAGGTTTAATGAGTAAATGCATCTTTGTTCTGCAAAATCGACTTTTTTGAGCTTCACAACATCATCATTATGTTATTCCCTCATCATAAACATACATGGAGTGTTGACTTGATTCTTTCTTGCATGTTTGAGAAATCCTTTAATCTCTATGGCAACCATTCAGCTGTGCGAAACGCCTGGATGGACCTAGCACCGTCTACGAGGCACAGCTTCTCCTCAGCGTGGCAGCTTCAGCCTCACTCAGCTCCTTCAGACTAGACAACAGTAATTAGCAAGCACCTGATGGAACTGTGCATCTGCTGAGCTCATTCTAGGAGTTTCTTCTCAGTGAAACACTGGTAAAAATGTTGCTAAAGGGTTAATAGAGGATTGATGTGGTGATGACTTCCTGAAGCAGGCGTTTTAGAAAAAATATTATTTTTTAAAGAGACAGTCCCAGTTTCAAGGTGTTCAATTACAAAGTCAAGTTTCTTTTAAGTCATACTAGGTTTGAGACCCCAGCCGGGGATCTTTGTTCTTGGAGTTTGCATGTTCTCTCTGGGTACTCCAGCTTCTCTCTTCAGTCTAAACACAACTGTTAGGTTAAGTGGTTACAGGCTCTTCCCTGCCTCTCACCTCCATGATTGCTGGTGAAATGCAGCAGCCTCCCACAAACACAAGCATGTGTAAACAATGGATGGATGTTTTTTTCAAATGCTTGCTTAAAAAATGCTTTTCGCTTCCAGCCGGCTCGTGTCTAATCTTCATGCATTTGTTCCCCCTGCAGTGTCTTCTATCTTCACTGTACCAAATGTCAAGCTGCAGACAGAAAGCGGGGACAGCATACAGGTGTGCGCACGGAAGAACAGCCACGGGAAGGCGTCGTCTGGCAGCAAGCACTGACCTGCGGCAGCATCCTGCACATGACTGCCTGACGGGTATGTGCTCATTAGCATGGACGCACGCACACACACACTTACAGAGGTCTACTGCAGCAAAACACACAAACGTTAACTTCAACATACAGAGATAAACCTGTATTTTGTACAATACCTTAGAAAAACTCAAATAAAGTGTTTGTACAGATTGAAATACTGCTCATTCAGAGGGCCCACACAGCTGTGTTTAGATTTTATTATTTATTTTGAAGGTAAGTTTCTTGGTAAATGACACAGCAGAACTGTAACAGTGAATAACATCAAATCTTTAGTCCAGATGCATCGATCCGATATTAATATCTGCATCATCCGGATATTGAAAAGAAATTCTAGATCAGATATCGTGACAATATGCCTGACCCAAAAGAACAGATATATTCCGTCTAATTCTATGCTTTGTGCGCTGAGTGAGATCATGCTTTATGATTTAATTTGCATTATATTTAGAATTCCTAATTGGACTTTCTGAACCATTTGAAAGACCAGTTTTTTACATGTCTGACCAAAGTAGTCAAGATGTTGTTTTCATTAGAATCACTTTCTTTATTATTTATTATTTGGCTGTTCTACTCCAGTGAGGGAGAACCCTAACCCCACTCCTAGTCAGGTTGTTAGTCATGTGACTCGTGATGTGAAAAAAAGTTTTTCCAAATGTGCTGATTTTGTTACAGCCATACAACAATTTCATCCTAATGCCAAAAGTTTTTTATTGAACAACATAAGTTTTTTGAAATCGCCATGTTTCTATTAAGCAGATTTCTTTTCGTCTTACCAATTATGCACAATTATGTAGTCTGTGGAAACGCAGCTACTGTCATTTTGTCGGTTGTTTGTTACTTGTATTAACTGTTGATTGATTATGTGTAATTGATTCAAAAAGTTAACTTGACATTTCAAAAAGAAATAAAGTGTAACCTCCATTAAATCTGACGTGTTTTAAAGCAGACAGTGATGCTGGTGGGGCTCAGTCACTCCTCTGCTCCCCTCTGGGCCTCAGCTGGGTCATCAGATCTGTGCTCTCTGCACTGAATCTGTAAGAGAAGGCAGGAAGAGATGGAGGTTTGTGTCTGATGGGAGAGAAGGGAGCTCCATTCTTTTCAGATGGATCTTTCATTCACAGCTTGGATAAAGAGCTGCTATTTGCATGTAATGCGGGGCGTGGAGGTCAGGCATGCGGGGGATAATGATTGGTCTAATAGCAGCACTGGGCGGAGGAGAAGATTATCTATATAATCACTGACAGGTGCAAAACCACGTCAACTCTTCACTGCAGCTTCTGCAAAATATACCTCTATTCCACTGAGCATCCTTAAGTGTGTGATCCCTGATGTGGAGGGTAATGGAGTTTCTGTGTGTTTGTGTGAAAGGTGGAAGTCACCCCACTGAGGAAGCTGTGTCCTCTCAGCTGCTGCATTTCCATTGAAATCAGCCTCTTTGTCCCGGCCTCATGCTAACGGGCCGGCAGGCCACAAGAGCCGCCGCCTAATCCCTCCGCTCTCGTTTTCATCAACACACTGACAGATTACCCAAACTCACAGCTGTACCAGACCAAAGCTCATACAGAAATGGTACTCTTCTTCAGATTGTTGAGTTCTTATAATATGCTAAATTAACAATTTTACCTTAAACACTGACTTAGAAATTGTTGAGCAATTGGGTTTAGATAATAAGTTAATATTAACTACATTAAAGACTAAATGTTTAGCAATTGGTTGAAAGAAGTCTCTTAAATCTGTCATCTGTAATATATTCGAATGATTTTTAATGTGTTTTTGATGGACATCAGAAAGCACGCATTACAAACCCAAAGAACTGTAATGGTAACTCTTCATCCCACTGAATGCGCTGAACTGGTTTGGTTTAGAGTGAATTATATCCAACTGCTGTGTGTTTGCAATTGTGCTTTGAAAGCTGTGTCTTTCTGAGCTTCTGCAACCATACATGGATGAAATATTAGGAGTATGTGTTGTATAAAAGGCAGCCGTCTGTTCATGGAATTTGTCAGATAAAATCCCAAGTACTAACAGCGAGAAGACGGAGAAAATGGAGGCAGAGGTTTGTGGGAGCAGTGCAGAATTTTTGTATTTTTTATTGTTGTTGCGTCAGTGTTGTATTATTTATACGGGGTGATGGAGGCAAGCCGCTTCAGACGGAGCAAAGACAGCGAAAATCCCTCCACCCCTTTCTTTTGTGGGTCTTTTCCCAGTGGGCAGGCTTTGTGCTGGCTGGATGGCTGCCTTTGAGGAAACCCGGGCTTCTATTGAGCTGAGAGCGAGGGCCGGACCTGGCCCGTCCTCACTGAGACACGGCACTACTACAGCAGCACAATGTCTGTCACCACTGTGGCCAGAGAGGAGGAGAAAAGAGTGAAGGTGGTATGAAAGAGAATGGGGGGAGGAAGGCTAGTGGGAGTGTTTGATTTTGGCAGGGAGGGAAGAAAGAAAGAAGGTTTTTGTGGTTTAGAAAAAGACGAGCAGAAAGAGATAGGAGTGGACAGAAAAGGGAGGCAGGGCGGAGAGGAGAAGGGAGGAAACGAAGAAAAGACAGGTCTCTTTACAGTGATTATTTCCATTCTTTTATGTTTATTCATGATTCTACATTATTCACAAGATTAGCTGATGCAACTTGGCTTTCAGGGTGCGCAACAGCTCCCGCCATTAGTCCACTCCATGACCACATAGCCAGGGACAGCCGCCCTGTCACTGAGCCCCAGCACACTTCACCACAGAGGGCCTGGATGCAGCATTCACAGGAAGAACGCATGACAAAGCATGAAACCCGTTCAGACAGCCAGAGGTCTGCCAGCCCAAACAGCAGGCTAGGAGCTTTTATTTTGAAAGCAAACAACATGTGCCAATAAACCTCATTAGAGTTGTTAGAAAAGATGAATATTTGTGTCCAGTGATGGCTGCATTTCCATTACAAATGTGTCCAAAACTTTGTTGATGTTCTGCTAATGTCGAAAAAACACAATTTTGCAATTGCTGTGATTCTATTGAATAAGAAATACATGAAACAGTGAATAGGTTTGTTTACACAAGAAGTCATTAAAAAGGGAATATTATTTCCAGGCACACAGTGCCATTCTATAGCACAGTCAAGTAACTGTTAACATAGGTTGTTATAAAAATACTATATATCTATCAAATACAAATTCAAATTACAAATTTGACTTTTTAATTAAACATTGAAATTGGTATTGTCTCTTTAAAAACTCCTGCTCTTTCTGAAACTCTGCCTTCAGGAAGTTATCACAACATGGCTGCTCTATTTTTACCACTGTTACACTGAGAAGTAGCTCCTATGATGAGCCCATCATAGGAGCTATGATAGAAACTTCTGTTCAGTTCCAGGAACAGGAACTGAACAGGAGATGTTCAGTTCCACCTGGTGGTTGCTAATTGCTGCTGGCTAGTTTGAAGGAGCTGAGTGGGGGACTGACAGGGGAGGGCTGCTCTGTGAGGCTGAAACTCCAAAGCTTAGAAACTGCAACTCTGAGGAGGAGCCCAAATAGATGAGTCACAGTTTCTGGACAAACACAACAAAACTGCAATTAACATGAAATGTGTCTTTACTTCCTGTCACCCTCCTCATATTTTGCAGCAGTTGTAACATCTTGTTAATGATCATGTGACTCGTGTGATGCAGAAAAAGTGCACTTTTGCAAAACACATTAATATCGATACAGCTGAAAAACAATCTCCTCCTAGCACGGAAACGTTTGAACAAAAAACATGTTTTTCTTGAAATTGTTGTGTTGCCATCAAACAAGTTTATTTTCTTAATTCCAATTTCCACAATTTTAAGGTCAGTGGAAACGCAACTACTGACAGTGAGCAGGGACAGGGCGTGATGTTAATGCCTTAACAGTCACACTCATGTGACTGAACCCCTCTGTTCTAATGACAGTTTTAATTAAACTGACTTTAGCATCTTATGTCAACACTTTTTCTAGATACTGTATTTAACAATTCTATTGTGATGTTTAAAATAAGTTTATGTGAAGCAGAACATTGAATGCAGTCTTCAAGGATGCATTCAAAGCATAATTCATGTGTGACTGATATTTCAGTTCACAAGGGTCCATAGACTTGTAGAAATTCCAGACATTTCCTGACTTAGCTCTGGTGAGTTCTCACTCCTTTAAATTTATTTTAAAATGAAATGGCTGTTGGCTGGTACCTGGAAAATGGAAGAAAGAGGAAGTGAAGCAGGAAATGAAGCAAGGAGAACATTCATGCAGCGATACTGAGAGCACGTTCAAGACTTGTTTAGGACACCTGACTTTCCTTATCAAACAAAATTGCACATTTCCACACCTGCATTGCATCTTGGGTTTACATTGGCTTGAAGACAATGTCCTGTGTGTGTGTGTGTGTGTGTGTGTGTGTGTGTGTGTGTGTGTGTTGTTCTGGTCACCTGGCCACGCTTCAAACAGAGCAGCAGCCTTTGTACAGAGAGTCGGTGCAGTCAGCCATCACAGGTTGCTGTCGGGACACTCCGGCCCTGAAGCATCACTGTGTCACTTTGAAGATAGCAGCTACAGGCGAAACGAGACCGTACTGTCCAGAATGTAGAGGAGACAGCTATTTCTCTCTCCACATACTCTCACACACACACACACACAACAGCCCAAGGAATCCTCTCTGTGACGGTAGTGTTTTGGCAGGAAGGAAGATAAAAAGCAGGAAAGCTTCATTGCTTTGGAACCATTTCTCTTGATACTAAAAGCACTATTTGTCCCCTGGTGTTTCTACACTGATGTCTGCCTACTAAAGCTGTCACTGCCCCGCACTTCCAAAGTCAACAAGACAGAAGCAGAATATACTTCAACTCTGTAGTTAGAAGAAACAGATTTGTGCAGTCAACCAAACGGCCTGTCAGGAAGTTTTTCTAGGTAGAGGACAAAGTGATTTAAAATATTTCCCTGCTGTGAGCCTAAGGGAGGGAAGTGGGAAGCAAGGGAGGGGGGGGGGGGGGGGGGGGGGGGGTTAGGTGAGGTGGGGGAGATAACCGGAGGCATTGCCTTGAGAAACTGAGAGCCTTCTGTAAAATCAGCTGGTTTTACTTTCCTACTGCCGCTTAGAAACACACTTTCATTGCCTGTCAGTAACCCAGGCGTCCATTTCATCCTGTCTTCAACGGGAAACATTGCAAAGGCTTCGGATGTCAGCTACAACCCTACGCTGTGTGTATTCAAGCACACCATGATTCTAGCCTGCAACCCAAACTGATGCAGACAGAGAAACTGGAATGTTAAAGCTGTTGGACATTATTGGTTTGAATGAGGCTTTGCAGTCTAAGAATCTACAGCCTGGCTTTAGTTTCGGTGGTAATCTGGTATGAACAGTTTTCCAGCTCTTCTTCTCAGGAAGAAAATCTTTCTTCCTGTGAGGAAGAGTAGGTTGAATGGACTGAACTCACACAGCCCATTTAAAGACTTTAACACCTTGACTTTTGTTCACCCATCCCCACCTACCAATATGTGCAATGATACATCACTATTAGAGCTGATCTATAAATCAATAACAGCATATATTACAATAGACATGTGATCAATATCAATAGAAAATAGGTTCAATACAATGTTTAATGATTTTGCTGAACATTCTGGAGGATGTTGGCAGAACAAATGCTTTAGCCGCTGAACCTGTCATGACTAGCTAAGCAGTTAACTCACACGCTCCAGTTACCTAGCAACAACCTGTTGAGACACTTGCACAGCAGCAGTTTCAGGATTTGCCACTGTGCCTCATAACTGTATGAATGACAGAAAATGAGTAAAACATCTAGAGAGGAAACTGGAGAAAACAAGAAAAGTTACCAGTTTGGCATTATTTCAGATATCTGACACAAAACCAAATCAATAATTATCTATAGCAACTGATACGAAATCCTTACATTGTGATATGTTTTCCATATGCCCACTTGGTAACATCAATAACTAGATTATTGGGTGCTGCAGACAGTGGCAAGAACTTATAGAATTTGCTGTTTGAAGTAATAGAAAACACTTTGTGGGACACGGTTACATCCTGGGGTGATGGAATAACCGAGCCTCTTTAGTGTGTCTGAAGTACCGTGATGGAGTCATGACTGAGTGTCTGACCTGAAACTTGTGACTTTCAAATCAAGCTGCAGTGAAAACGAACCTCTCCTCTGCATGACGGAAACTGTCAGGACTCTCTCAACATCAGCTCTGACTCGCCGTTGCATCATCACAGAAAAATGGAGTCTATTTCAGACTCGGATTCTGCTTCATGCACATTAGCTCTGGGTGGATTTTCCATAAGTTTGTTTTTTGATTTGCAAAGCTCTTAGCAGGGCAGCAGATCAGGTAAGTGTTGCTGTTGTTTTGCTGCAGGCAAAATACTGCTACTAGTTATGATTACACAAATCATTCTTATTACAGTAATTATGTCTGTTCAAGCCCCCAGCACATAAGATTAGCAGGGAAGCACTTAGGATAAATAAATCAAATCATTTCTGTGCGTTGCCTCTCTGCTGACGGCTTTGATTGACAAGTCAGAGAAGCTCATGTGATGAATACACTCCATCACAGTCAGAGGAGAGGCAGAGCACTAACAGTCTCTCTCCCAGTAGCTCCTCTGATACTGACGCAAGAGCAAGAGAAAAATATTTGACATCCAGCTACATCCTGACATAAACCATACACACCAGCACATGTATTTGATATCTCTGCATGTAGAAAGTGATGCTTTTAGATGATGTGCTGTATAGCTATCCATAGGCATATACTGTAGTTTTAGGCACCCAGTTTAAACCAGAAGTATAGATACACAGAATAAAAAGATGCATAAACCTTTTTTTTTCCCTTGCCGTCTGGAGTTAAATCAGTTCAAAATTTTTTTTTTTAATTAGCATTCTTTTAGTAAGTTGGAATCACTAACTGACTTAAAACAAACAAACACCTGACTGACCAGGTGTGTTTACTTGTTTGACATGATGAGATATGACACAATAATGAGAGAAAGAAAATGTCTGGTATTTATTCATTAATGTATATTCAAAATCAGAAGTTTACAGGCAGATTGATTATTGCATGCAATGAGGAAAAGCCCAGATGTAACAAAAACACTGTATGTAGATTGTCATGGCACATTCAAAACTACAGCATTTCAGCACGTTTTCACAGCTGGCAGTGGCTAGTATGTCAATTTCTGCCCAAAGCAACCAGAACTCGTAGAGTTCTGATTAATATGGGTTTCCAACCCTCAAAGACAAGAACATGTTGCTTCTGGAATCTTAAAGAAGCTCTTCCTCTACTTGAACAGGCATTTGAACCTTAGCAGGAGGCTTTAAGGGGTGGGCAATCCCAGTCCTTGAGGGCCAGTGTTCTGCAACTTTTAGATGTGTCCCTGATCCAACACACTTCAATCAAATAGCTGAATCACCTCCTAAGTGCAGTCAGATTCTCCAGAGTCCTGCCAATTACCTCATTATTTGACTCAGGTGTGAAGTTTTCCAATGACAAGACTTTTCCTCAGCCTGACATTCAACCTCAGTCACACAGCCAGTAGCATCAAGGCTAAGAACAAGAATCTTTGTCTACTTTGAAAACAATCTGTGGTTCACTCTTAAAAAGAGAGGCTACATTCCCAGGTATTGTATTCAACCTGTATGCAACACAGCACAGCCATGACAATCAAGTCAGCCAGGGAGAAAACCCTCTAAAACGGTCAGTTAATGATCTGACAAAGTTGGAGTGTGAACTTAGGTTTTCTAGAAATGTAGAAGTCCCATCTCTTTGTTCCTCAATCTTTTCCATCTTGCCATCCTTTTTGTTTCTTTCTTCTACCATATGGCTTCTCCTAATGAGCGCTGCTCACGTCCCGCCTTCCTTTTTTGCTTCTCCAAGGAGAAAAGAAAAGCCGTTCCTTCCTATGTGATGCGTCCAACAGCTCCTCTAACAGCAGCAGCCCAGCAGTGTCAAATGAAGCATGCTAATAAGACTGACATTGTCACTGTGCCTCAGGCAACATGGGGGGATCATCAGTAGTTTATTTTTTTTATTTGTGGCTTCATTTTGTCCGTCACTGTGACCACCTCCAGATTTTTCTGAACTGAAAGATTGTATTATGTTGAGAAATTTTAGTTGATATTTGTTTCCTAGCGACTGCAGTGATGGACCATGGCAGTTTAATGGAAGCCACGTGACTGTCAGTGTTTCACTTGTTAATCTCGTCTTCTAAAAGTTGAATTACAGTACGTAGAATCAGTCTTACTGTCCACATCAAGGAAAGTTTCTTCAATGATTCAGCATAAAAGTTCAAAACAGCGAAAGAAAATATCTTTCAAGGCTGCAGCTCTGATTTTGGAAATTATTCACTTTAAAGTAGATTTAGACTTTCTTCTTCTGAATTTAAAACTTGATTATCTGTTCAGACATCTAAAAACAATATTACAAATTAGTCTATTCCCCCTGAAGGTTAACATGCAAATCAGACACATGCAGTCTGGAAGAAAGATGTATCCTAATTAACACAAACACCTTTTCATTCCAATGATTCTTGTGTTACTATTTTGTGTCCTGACATATTTGGTCTTTTCACATGAACTTCATGAATGTGACTCTTGCCTCTGTTGTTCAACATCTCATAGCCGTGTGTATCTTCCCATCCAAGTCAGGAAGTGGTGGTTGGACAGCAGAGCTTTTGTCCAGTGAACATTTAGCTGCTGAAGTAGTCTGAATAAACTGAGGGGCTTTTGTGTGGGCTGGAGGTGTTGGCGTGTTTTTTCAGGCAGCGCTCAGGCTTCAAGGACAAGAAGAGCAAAGACATGCACTGTTTTTATTTTGTTTTCTCTTTGACTATGAATGAGAATATTTTAATTAAATTCAATTCACTTATAATATTCCAGTTCACAACTAATTACACAAACAGATACAAAGTCAATTTGATCCTAGTTATTTTCAGTCAAGTTCAGTTTTTTTATTCAAATTGCTCAAAGCTTCTGGCAGCATAACTATAGAGGGTAACAGTTTATTTGAGGGGGTGTGAATAAGACTGACATGACACCGTCATAAACATGACATTACACCTGTCATGAACATGAGTAAGTCTTCATGAATATTTATGACTGTTGTCATAAAGTGTCATTCGGTAAATCATGACACTTTTAATACAAAGCTGACATTATTCAAAATGTCTTTGTTATGACAACTTGACATTAACCAAGAATCATCATATGTCATAAATATGTTATAACATGAGTCATAATAATGTTAAGTGTTATCACACCGTCAAAAGTTTTAACAACACAGTAATTAATATTTCCCCCTACCTGAAATAAAGCGGAACAAGTAGGACCAACAATAAAGATTTCATTAAGCTTTATTACACTGTCAAATGATTTAATAACAGGCATTAATAATTCTTCTTACATCAAGTAGAACAAGTAGCACCAGTTACAAAGGTGCCAATAAGTGTTATTACAGTGTCATTAATATTATCTCTTACCTCAAGTAAAGTGAAACAAGTAGCAATAGTTATAAAGATGTCATTAATTGTCATTACAGTGTCAAATGCTATACTAGCATAGTCATTAATGTTACGTCTTACCTCAAGTGAAGTGGAAAACACTGGACTACTTATAACTACCATCATAGCTGTAGAACAAATTTTATTCCAATTTGTACATTGGAATCAAACAAAGGATTACTTGTTCTTCAAACAGAGGGTTTAACTTCTGGTCAGTATAATGCAACTTCAACAGTTCTTTCAACAGTCCTAACATTTAATTGATTTGATTGTGTCAGCCATCTCCTTGTTAATAAGACACATACTCATATGTATAATATTACCAGATAAAGCTATATAATTTTTAAAGTTTAATCAGTAATACTTTTATAACAAATTCACGATTTCTTGGTTAATGTCAAGTTGTCATAACAAAGACATTTTGAATAATATCAACTTTGTACTAAAAGTGTCATTATTTACCGAATGACTCTTTATAACAACAGTCATAAATATTCATGAAGACTCACTCATGTTCATGACAGGTGTTATGTCATGTTTATGATAGTGTCATGTCAGTCTTACTCACATCCCGTCAAATAAAGTGTTATCGAAAGAGATACCACAGGAAAACATTAGCCCCTCTATGTAACTACAAGCTTAACCAAATAGGAACATTTTAAGACTAGCCTGATGAGTAAGCAGGGTGTCTGCCTAAAACTGGGAGCTGATTCTACCTCAAAGGATCTGCCTCATGTTCTACTGTTAGAATCTCTAGGAACCAACAGTAAACCTGCAGTCTGAGAGCAAAGCTCTCTGTGAGGCACATATGGACCAATCAGAGCTCTGATGTGTCATGGAGCTTATTATTAAGTTATTACGGCCTTTATTTGTGAGAAGGAGAATCTTAAATTCTGTTCTGGATTTGTCAGGGAGCCAATGGAGAGAAGTTAAAACAGGAACATGTAGAATGGATAGAATTAGGCTGAAAGGTATATTGTCTATTGTGGATTCATGGTTGTGCCATGTTTTTTGGAAAAGCAGCTAATTACTTTTAACCATAAATAATCAGTATAGTAACTGGATTGTTTTTTTGTTTTTGTTTTTGTTTTTTGTTTTTTTGGGGGGGCGGGGGGAGTTGATCTGTTGGACCGATAAGATTTAAACCAGTCTGGAGCTGTTCCATTGATACCTTTATGTTCATTTCATTCTAAGGGAATATTTAATAGCAACTGTGTGAATAGCAGCACTGAGATCTAGTTAAACCTGAACAGACATCAATCCATTATCTGAAGCCAAGTGAATATCATTAGTAACGTTCAGCAATGATGTTTCAGTGCCGTGACTGAAACCCTTCGAACAGGTCGTTAGTTCAGATGCTCACACATTCTATTAGCAAATACTGTACATTCTCATGGATTGTATTTAAGAAAAGAAGATCTGGAATTGACTAACACTCTTTCATGTAGAGGAGGTTTATTATGTAATGGGTTCATCATGCCAAAGCATACAAATAAGAAAACGTTCAACACACTGGTTTACATTTTTTTGCAAAAAAAAATCTAGCTTCAAACAGAAGAAGCAACCAGAGTCAAAATAAGTCTCTGCCACAAAACGAAATGGAGATGTGCACCAGATGAACCCACAGAGTTCTGAGTTCTGCAGCATGGCCTCGGTTCAGGGTGTTACGAGGACACAGCCAACCTGGGAAAGATTTACTAGAAGGAGCTGGTAGTTGGCAGATAGTTTCTTCAGCTACCTGCCAAGTTCCAAGAAAAACAGCAGGAGAGTGTTCCTGACATGATAAAACCCCCCCAAAAATGTGCAACTGGATCATAGAAAGCAGGGCTGCACAATGTACCACCAGTAAATCATTATCGCAATATTCGTATCACAAACAACTGTTTGAAGTGCGATCATTTTTGGCTGATATATGACAAGTGTTTCGAACATTTTTAATGCTAATGTGATATTTAGCTATTTGGACGGAATTTTACAGCAGCAGATGCTCACAGGCAGACCTAACTAACGTTGCCCAAAATGCTAAAGGTCACAGGGTGTAGGAAGAACAGATGATATAGAGAGGAAACAGGATAGTATCTATTATTCTGGATGATAACATCATCCAGATAATGGGGATAATATTATCGCCATTGCAAGATTTTCTAAAATCATGCATCCCTAGAAGAAAGCTAACCCTCTATTTATTTTGAAGTACTCAAGGTTGAGACACAAGAGCTGATCAGATACTACTCCTGCCATCGCAGAACAGAAAAATGAGGCCACAGTTCACTCAAGATCACCAGAACTGGACAAATAACCAACTGGAAAATTCTTTCCAGCTTTCAGATGGTTGGGTCAGAATTTGGTGTAAAGGCATGGCAAATATTTTCTAAGGTCCCCAGAATGCCACCGACCACAGCACGATGATGCATAATGTCACAAAGCTCACACATTCTAAAGGTAGCTTGTTGAACATTACAATGAGTTCACTTCTCTCCACTGGCCTCCTCAGTCACCAGATTTCAGTCCAGCTGGGCATCTTTGGTATGTGGTCGAACAGAAGATCTGCATCATGGATGATCATCTGTGTAATGCTAGCAGGTTAGCATCTCTCAGGGATGTTTCTGACAGCTTGTTGAATGTGTGACCTGAGGTAAGAGGACAGTTCAGTGCAGTTTGGATGAGTTCTTATTAGGGACTGGATTTTAATGCAATAAATTTTGTTTAATTAAATAAATAGATTTTAACATGTTAAAAATTTGAATGCAATTAATCATTAATCTGAACATACAAAAGTACAGAGCCGGAACCTGTATCTAGGTTTCAGGTACGCCCGTAAATCTGATGCACTAGTGACACCCACAGTCGACAAAGAAGGACGACAAAGCTGATTCTCTTGGTCCACTGGGGGTTAAGTGTTGCTTCTAGAAATTGTTTGGCGCTGGAAAACACTATTGTTGTCTTCAAGTTGTGCTAAAAGTCTAGAAATAGCATCTCAGTGCTGAACATGTAGCACCAGCACAGATGCCCCTAACGCTAACGTCAGCGTCCACAATCCACATTTCTACCGAAGTTCCAATAATGCTCAGGAGTTCTTGAAACACTGGAAAGCTCAGTGGATATTATGGAATTTTGAACCAATCTGAGCCTGGAAGAACCAAAATAACAGATGAAAAACAGTAGAAATCTTTATTTTTAAGCTCAAATGTCTATTTATTCAATAATTTTTATATAATAATTTCAATAAAGCAGCAAAGAGTTTTTTAACTAAAAATGTTGATTGTTTTGTCAATATTTATTTTTCAATTAAAATGCAATTAATTAATTACAGACCTGCAATTAATTCTATTAAAATTTTAATCTAGTCCCACCACCAGCTCTGCCATATTCCTGTGTGCTTTTTTGCATAATGCTATGACTGTTCAGTTCTAATGGATGATCTCAGGTTCAGGAGAAATAATTGCAGGTTTAGTCAATAAGAGCAAAGTCACGTACTTCACACTGGCTGCTGGCTCCAAGCACATGTCTTGTGACCGCGGCTCGGCACCACATCTATTATCCCAGAGTTCATCAGCTAGCTGAGGCAGGAAGTCAGCAGGAGACTGACTCAATTTGAATTGGACACGACTCGCAAATTATTCTCCCGCAGTGGCGTGTGCATGCTAACGGCACACTGCAGGCCTGTATGAGAGTGAGTGGTCTGCAAACACAGGGCCCAGTGTACGTGAGCACACACTGCAGGGGGAGAGGAGCAGAACAGGCTGGAAGTCATCACATGAAAGGCAGGAGTGTTACAGGAGAGCGCTGGAGTTTAGAGCGATTGAAGGGAAATATTATGATTATTAATACACTTTTGAAGTTGTATTCAGTAGACTTGCCCCTGCAGTGAGATAAGTGTACTTACACTGCCAGCAGGAAAGATTGGCCTTCACCCTCTGACAACTTGGTGAATACTAAAAGCAGGATCTGTAAACAGGCTTTTTCAATAAGACACTGTGGCCCATGAAGCTCAGCAGTTATGTGAGAAACATCGACACTTCTTCCCTGTGTTGCTTTGTTTATTTATTTGCATTAATTTGTACTCCTATACCTTTAGATCAGTGTTCCCCTATCCTGGTCCTTGTGGCACACTGCCCTGCATGTTTTAGCTGTTTTCTTGCTTCCGTCCAGGTGATTTCACTTGACAGGTGTTTACTGAACTGCAATCAGATGAATCAGGCGTAGCAAAGCAGGGAGACATCTAAAACAGGCAGGACCGTGTGCCACAAGGACCAGAGCTGAGAAACACTGCTTTAGATCATTTTAGGTTTGTTCCACACATGACAGACAGGGGAGCTGTTCATGTGCGTTTATATTCAGAAGTAGTATCAGTAGAAGTCATGTTATTCGCACAGAGTACAGCTCACCTTAGTTCTTCACTGAGACTAAACAAAAACACCAAACAGACCATCATGTGGCTCGGTGTTAGAGCAGGCGCACCATATGCAAAAACTACTGTCATTGATGCAGCGGTCCTGAGTTCGATTCCCTTCCCCGAATCGGGACTTCTCTCTCTTCCCAACTTGTTGTTGAGCTGCTAATGAACACAAGCCGCCAACAGCCATCTTGGGGCACTGGATGTCTTATTGAACTTTCAGAGATCAAAAGATCTTTAAGAAAGGTGGGGATAATATATGTCATGTTATAATCTCATTCTCCCCTCCTGCCTTCCTCACTCAGTTCCTTCAGACTAGCAGCAGCAGCAATTAGCAAACACCTGCTAACAACTACTTCTCAGTCGAACGCTACTAACAATTGTGGTGAGGGGCTATGATGATGTGCTGAAGGTGGAGTGTCTGTAACAGCAGGAGTTTTAAAAAAGACAGAGCCCCAGTTTCAAGGCATCAGCTATGGTACAAAATCAAATTTAATTCAAGTTGTTTTAAATATATACAGCATTTTCACAACAAATGAAGAACCACCGTTTATGAGATTGTACTATACAAGTGGACTATGTTCCTGGAAAACACATAATCTCTCCTTTAAGAGATTTATGTCCCATCACTTTACCAAAGATCAATGTTTTCGGTACCATAAAAAAACCTCCTCGTGTTGGCAACAGCCATCATCCCAACAAGGAGGATCTGCTGAGGAAAGATCCTGCTGCTGTGGTTAGCAGGTTAAGCAGTAGGTGGAGGTGGGAACGGTGTGAAAGGAGAAAACAGTTGAGTCTGGCAACATTTTATCAATTTACTGAGCCAAACGAGCAAAAACATGAGGAAAATAAACAAAAGCCAAGAATGAAGAATAGACACAAATAAACCTTCATTTTATGAGGTTAAAATCATACCAGCTGGTGGAGGTAATGCACCAACTTGTTTGCCAAACTATAAAATACTTATGAGCCTGATGTGGAGTAAAAATGAGATTTTTCCACATTTTCCACATTAATTTTTCTCCCTGGCATTGCCTTTCATTCCTCTTCACCCACAGAGGAAATCCAGTCCAACAACCAGTAATCTCACCTAGTGCACCAACATGGCAGGCGGTGTTGGGGGGCCATGCAGGTATGACTCTGCAGCACAGTCTTCATCAGACCTCAGCTCTGACTGGCTGGCTCTAACGCAAGATTACATTCAGACTCTGGTCCGCCTCCAAACCCTGGACTTAGTTCAGTTGAAGTGCACTCTGGTGTAGTTAGAATGCATATGTGAATGCCAAGCAGACCGGAGACTGCTCTAAAGTAAGAAAGCAGACTTCAGTGCCGGGCATTGTGGGTAAATACAGCCAAATTCAATGAGAGTCTTAGTGCTAGTTTGAAAAATGGTTTATGGTCTTTTGTCTAAGATAAAAGAGAAATTCTACAGCCACTAAAATCTGGCTTTTGAGAAGAAGGAAATTGCGCACAGTGTTCATTTGTTCATTTGATGCACTACAGTGTGGAAGTGAACCAAAGTAGCTGAAAATGTAACAATTGTTACAATTTTGGTCCCCAATCAAATCGGGTCTAGTGGACTATCAGGGGAGAAAACAGCTGTAGTGCCAGTTCAAATCCAAGCCAATCCCTGAGCCCTCTTAGTGCACAGAAACTGGTATTACATGTCAGGGATGCATTGAGTAAAATGGGACTAGTTCAGCTCAAAACTGTATGGACAAAACAACTCATATTTTATAGGGAGTTGTAGCTTCTTTTTCCCCTGATTTAATTTTTAGAGGTGTTTAGTAGATTATGTTATTGTTTTGATGTTATATGTTGTGATGTATGTAACAGGTCTCTCTTGTAAAAGAGAGACTCAAGAGATTTTCCAGTATAAATAAAGGATTATATATATATATTTCAGAGTATCTGGGGATTTTGGACATGTCTGGAGGGACTGATCAGACCGAACAGATTAATGGTGAAAATGAGAGCCTCATCAGGTCTTATGTGATTCTAATCAGCTCTGCAGACACACTGCAGCTTTGTTCTGCATGGGCCTCCTGCTCGCCTGTCACAGAGAAGACTCTGAGGCCAGAGGTTTCCCTGGCAGAGCCGTGCTCCGCCTGATCCCCTCAGGGCTAAATACAAGCCAGCACCTCCCCACAGCCCTCTCTGTGTCTTCCCATGCCCTGGCCAGTCTGTCCTGTAATGGGTTCACTCTCCCATGCAATCCTTTCACTCTTCAATGCTCTGAGTATCTCTTTTGCTGCCTTTTTCTCCCCCCTGCCCCTCACCCTTCCTCCCAGCCTCCTCGTCTCTGTTCCTTCATGAGTGTGTCCATGACTATAGACTAAGGTAGATGGATGGATGGAGGTTGGGGGTGGAGTTAGTTGGTGTTTATTGTCTGATCTGATGAGGCCCATGGGGAACACATTATGCTGGACTTTGTCTCAGTGATCTGAGCTCTTCCTGCGTCTCTCTTCAGAACAGCAGAACAGGTTCCTACTCACTTCTGACATCACAAAACCCAAACCTGCAGCACAAATAAGCACATCACTTTCTCCCAGTTGGCAAAACTATAAAACATTTTGTTACGCATTATGTTACAGCACAGAGAGCAGAGGCTTCCTTCTGCACCATTCTTCTGCCTTAATGTATGCATGTGACTGGTTAGGCTGGTTGAACACAGAGTGGTGAGCAACAGAAAAGAGACGGAGGATTGCGCGGAAGCTGTTGCATTATTCATCGTGTTGGATAAGGTTTAATTAAAAGTGCTGCTCGGCATTGTGAGGGGAATGAATGTGTGTTTTGCCTCGCCTGTCGCTGCCTCATTCACGTTCGCCATGCTCGACTTATCAAAGCCGGGCCTTCGCCCCTCCTCTTTCACTGGCATATGTTAGCATAATTCCAGAGCTGAGAACTTTGGCGTTACGGGGAGAGGCAGAGCTTCACTGAGGCAATGCTGGAACTCACTGGGATTCTGTAAAGAATTCCAACAGATAAAAGATCCCACAAGGTGTTTATGTTGCTCCTGTGTGTCTGTACAGCATTATCACACTGGAAGAGAGTGTGTGAACTTCAGAGTTTCTTTGTATTTCTTCCCTCAATAAACCTGTCAAAGAACATTTAAAGTGGAGGAATTTTATCAGATCTCCTCTCTGACTCTTGATTCCAAACATTTATCTCAGCGTTCCATGTAGCTTTATATTGTTTTGTTCTGCCTTTGTTCTCGTTTGCAATACCACACAAACTCAGATCTTCGTGCAATTTAGGGAGACCAGTATGTGTAAAGTTATTGAACTGTTGGAGGAAACCGCTGAGTCCGCTGACAGAACCCACTCATTAACAGGGAGGACATGCAAATTCATTCAGAAGAGGAATCCTGTTAGCATTTAAACCCAGAGCCTTTTAGAGCCGGTTCTGCCCTGCATTCAGCCTAATGTCAACTTCCCAATCTATAAATCTGACTCAAAAAGCACTTTGTGAAGATTATCTATAAACAATACTCACTATTTCTGATCTTTGATCAGTAGAGATGAGACTTGGCAGGGTTTAACAAAAGAGTATTCAGCTGAAATTAACTGGAAGCACAGTTCACCATTATTCACTTCATAACAGGAGATATTAAAACTCAAAACAAAACATTACACCATGTGTCTGGGCTGTTAGTGTTTTTTAATTTTGTTGGCCTTTTGTTCACAGGTTAAATTGGAGCTAGCCCACCCTCAACATTTGATGAAAAGACGTTTTTCCTTGTGGCCCAACAAAGACCTGGTGCCAGCATAGAGCCAAATATTCTAGACCTGAGAGGAAACTGAATAATGGGGGAGGATTAGGAACATCCTAACCACTAATTCTACCATCAAACTAGCAGTTAGCTGCATTAAAAAGCTTGTTATTAACCATTTGCCATCTATTTTCATTCATTTCAGTATTTAGGATGATGTGAAGAGTGTAGTCTAGTTAAACTGATACGGAACTATTAGGTAGATTGATAATCAGCTGTTTAACAATTTCTGTGATAGTCTAGAGCAGCGATTCCCAATTCCGCTCCTCAGGCCTCTCTGCTCTGCATGTTTTAGATGTGCCTCTATTCCAGAGCAGCTGATTCAAATGATTGCATGACCATCAAGTGCTGCAGAAACCTGTTGATCACCCATATATTCAATCCAGGTGTGTAGCAGAAGGGAAACACCTAAAACATGCAGGGCAGGGAGGCCTGAGGACCGGAATTGGGAAACGCCGGTCTAGAGCAAACATGTTTTACTTTCACAGTCAAAGTTTAAGCATGCATTCACACCAGCCCTGCTTAGTCCACTTTAATTGAACGCTAGTTCCTTTGCCTAGAAAGTCAATTTCATTTGGGTGAGAATGTGTATTCAAATTCTGACGCGGACCTAAGAAGCTAAATCTGGTCCGCCTAAAACCCAAACCCAAACTTCTTCTGAAGTGAACTCTGGTGCGGTTTGAATGGATATGTGAACGCCAAGCGGACCGGAAACCGCTCCAAAAGCAAGAAGTTAACAGCAGTGACGGGTATTCTGGGTAAATACAATCAAAGCAAACACTTGGGTATGGCACTAGCAGGAAAAATGGCTCATTGTCTTTTAATAACAAATCCTACCACCCGCTAAAATCTGACGCTACCACATTTCCTGACAAAGGAAGTTACACTCAGTGTCTTCTTCACAGGTTTCCATGTTGTGTCTTTCAGTGGTTCTTGGTGCAGTGCCATCACAGGTGAGGAGGAGAACAAGTTTTTCATAGTTTGGCAGTGGAAACATCCATAAAACATCAGTTGAACTTAATTGTTTTGCTGCAGAGAAGCTGCTTTTAATCTTGTCATTTGTTGTTGGTACTTTTACTAGGCCACAACCGTCATATATTGCGATAATGAGGGAAGTGGTTAATTCCTTGACTATTAAGACATAGCTCTTTAGTTTGAGTCTGACTGCATCAATAATCTTTTTATATCCAATTTATTTACTTAAACTATACAACATGTAGGTCTGATTTTATTTTTATTGCTGTGTTATTTGTTTGGAATATGGAAAATTGTATTATAATTTACTGCATGAATAACAACTGAGTAGCCAATGTTATATTAAAAGCTCTATTTATAAGTAGTGCTGCCACATAGAACAAATACTTAATGTCATCAGGACAAATGGAACTCTATCAAAAATCTATTTCAGAGTAAAAAAACTTTTTCTGTATGTTTTGAATAGAGTCAAGACAAAAAGCACAACCAGTATAATTCCATGAATTACCATATTTTCATGGTGAAAATGTTTAGTGTATTTAATACCGTATCATGTAACGGTGTGAGAGGTGGTGAGGCAGACGCAGCAGACCCAGGATGCCATGAGAAATGATGGTTTTCATGAAAAATAAAGTCAACACAGTCCAAAACTAGTCCAAAAACACAGGCAGCACAACTGAGCGGAAGCCAGGGCTCAACGCCGGTAGCAACAGGTTTTACAAATGGACACACGAAGAACTGAGCGCACATTAGACAAGACGCCAAACGAGACGAGGACCCGACAAAGGCACAGACACACAGGTGACACTAAATACACAGGAGGTAATTATGGGGACGAGAAACACCTGGGGACAATCAAGGGGAAGACAGGACAACATGGAAACTCAGAAACACAGAAACTCGAAATAAATACACAGGAAAAACACGGAACATGACATACCGTTTTGCACTGACACTTCCAACAACGTAAAACTAATTCTATTTGTGTTTTCTAGCCTAAATATAAACTGTTCTGCATGTTTTCACCAAAGGGAAAAAAAAGGTTTTCTAAAGCCAAATTTTTCGATTTTCCATTTGGATCCACAAAATGATAGCAAATCGAAGCGAGAACCATGACACCACCTTGTGTGGTCACACCTTTGCTAAGAAGATCAGAAACAAGTCTTCATGTAAAAGTTCCAAATCACAGAATTCTTGTGTTGGGTTATGGAAGGTTCATGTCTGGTTCTGTAGAGATTGGATGCGTTCTCCATCCCCATGGTGAATCTGTGTCAAGGTTGGTTCACACAATAAATAACACCAAGTTACTTTAGCCAAAGCAATTAGATATTGAAGAAATCAAAGTAAATACATTCAGCTAAACTCATGTTGACCAAAGTCAGGATGTTTCCTTGTTGACTGAACGTGATTAGCTTTTTGTCATACATGTCGACAGCTGTTTTTAGATCGACCTGAGCCAAGCTGAGGTAGAGGTTTATGGAAACGTATACAATGAAGATCTTCTCATTTAAAGTCAGGCAAGTGAACTTAATCCTCTGTTATTGTCCTTTGGATGCACAGCATGAGGTGTGTCAGAACAGAGCAGTAGAGGTGTGGAAACAAAGGCAGCCAGCCTAGTCAAAGATGGAGCTCTGCGTGGCCTGGAGGAAAACCAGCAAACACACTCATCTTCAGCACACGCACACACACACACGCCCCCACGTGCACACACACTTGAAGGCCTGAACAAAGGGGAAACAGGAGGTATAGATTGACTCATCGTGGTGGGAGTACGGTGCAGTGATTTCACGGCTGGTTGTTGGCTAACAAGGCCCTGAATCGCTCTCTGCACCGCGGGGCCTGTTATTAGGAATGTGTGTGTGTCTGCCTGTCTGTCAACAACTGTGTGTGTTACCTGGGAGACAGACTTAAACCCCAGCACTCTGAGGCAGAAAGGAGTGCTGTTTGGGGGGTTTGGAGGGGGTGGAGCAGCCTGGCTCAGCCTGGACTCCTGGAAACCAGGGGCTGTTTGGAGGCTTATTAACCCTTTACGCTGTTTACCCAGTCGGAGCCATGCCTCTGTTCTCAGCAGGATGGAGCGTCTTCCTCTTGTTCAGAATAAAGCCCAGCAGCCCCTTATCCCCAAAAAGCCCTGCATTTTTATTCCATTTCCATCTAGGAAGGTCTAATAGTATCAATAGCTTCTTTCTCTGTTTCTTTGCTTCATTGTCTTCCTCACCCAGGGAGAAAACATTCTCCATTTTTCTTTTATGTAAATCGTAACATCTTGGGAAGGATTCAAACCCGACTCACCGTCACTTTCCCTCTGCCTGGTCCATCAGACACAAATAACCCCTAAACGTTCCTGATACCAGCTTCTAACACCCAAACCAACATATCAGCAACATGACTGTAATATTCATAGTGGTGTCATATGATCCAGTCAGCTCTGACCTACTTTTGTCCTGATGGGTAGGAAGCAGTTTGAGGGATGCAGCATGTTGGTGTGGGTAGGCAGGACAGCTGCTTGTTTAAATCTGATCGTCATTTCATCTTCAGAACTTTAACATGGTTGTCCATCCATCCATCCATCCATCCATCTTCTTCCGCTTATCCGAGGTCGGGTCGCGGGGGTAGCAGCTTCAGAAGGGAGGCCCAGACTTCCCTCTCCCCGGCCACTTCTTCTAGCTCTTCCAGGGGAATCCCGAGGCGTTCCCAGGCCAGCCGAGAGACATAGTCTCTCCAGCGTGTCCTGGGTCTTCCTCGGGGCCTCCTCCCGGTGGGACGTGCCCGGAACACCTCACCAGGGAGGCGTCCAGGAGGCATCCTGACCAGATGCCCAAGCCACCTCAACTGGCTCCTCTCGATGTGAAGGAGCAGCGGCTCTACTCTGAGTCCCTCCCGGATGGCTGAGCTTCTCACCCTATCTCTAAGGGAGAGCCCAGCCACCCTACGGAGAAAACCCATTTCGGCCGCTTGTATCCGCGATCTCGTTCTTTCGGTCATGACCCAAAGCTCATGACCATAGATGAGGGTGGGAACGTAGATCGACCGGTAAATCGAGAGCTTCGCTTTTTGGCTCAGCTCTCTCTTCACCACGACGGACCGGTACAGCGCCCGCTTGACAGCAGACGCTGCGCCAATCTGCCTGTCGATCTCCCGCTCCCTTCTTCCCCCATTCGTGAACAAGATCCCGAGATACTTAAACTCCTCCACTTGGGGCAGGACACCCCCACTGACCCGGAGAAGGCACTCTACCCTTTTCCGGCCCAAGACCATGGCCTCGGATTTGGAGGCACTGATCCCCATCCCGGCCGCTTCACACTCGGCTGCGAACCGCTCCAGCGAGAGCTGCAGATCACGATCTGATGAAGCCAAAAGGACCACATCGTCTGCGAAAAGCAGAGATGAGATCCTAAGACCACCAAATCGGATCCCCTCAACACCTTGCCGCCTAGAAATTCTGTCCATGAAAGTGATGAACAGAATCGGTGACAAAGGGCAGCCCTGGCGGAGTCCAACTCTCACAGGAAACGAGCCCGACTTACTGCCGGCAATGCGGACCAGACTCTGACAGCGGTCATACAGGGACCTGACAGCCCGTATCAAAGGGCCCGGTACCCCATACTCCCGGAGAACCCCCCACAGGGCTCCCCGAGGGACACGGTCGAACGCCTTCTCCAAGTCCACAAAACACATGTAGACTGGTTGGGCGAACTCCCATGCACCCTCCAGGACCCTGCCGAGGGTGTAGAGCTGGTCCAGTGTTCCACGACCAGGACGGAAACCACACTGCTCTTCCTGAATCCGAGGTTCGACTATCCGACGGACCCTCCTCTCCAGGACCCCTGAATAGACCTTGCCAGGGAGGCTTAAGAGTGTGACCCCTCTATAATTGGAGCACACCCTCCGGTCCCCCTTTTTGAACAGGGGGACCACCACCCCAGTCTGCCAATCCAGGGGAACTGCCCCCGATGTCCATGCGATATTGCAGAGTCGCGTCAACCAACACAACCCTACAACATCCAGAGCCTTAAGGAACTCCGGGCGGATCTCATCCACCCCCGGGGCCTTGCCACTGAGGAGCTTTTTAACCACCTCGGCGACCTCGTCCCCAGAGATTGGAGAGCCCAACCCAGAGTCCCCAGGCTCCGCTTCCTCAGTGGAAGGCATGTTGGTGGGATTGAGGAGGTCTTCGAAGTACTCTGCCCACCGGCCCACAACGTCCCGAGTCGAGGTCAGCAGCACACCATCCCCACTATAAACAGTGTTGGTGCTGCACCGCTTCCCCCCCCTGAGACGCCGGGTGGTGGACCAGAATTGCCTCGAAGCCGTACGGAAGTCTTTCTTCATGGCCTCTCCAAACTCCTCCCACGCCCGAGTTTTTGCCTCAGCAACCGCCTGAGCCGCATGCCGCTTCGCCCGCCGGTACCCATCAGCTGCTTCCGGAGTCCCACAGGCCAAAAAGGCCCGATAGGACTCCTTCTTCAGCCTGACGGCATCCCTCACCGAAGGTGTCCACCAACGGGTTCGAGGGTTGCCGCCGCGACAGGCACCGACAACCTTGCGGCCACAGCTCCGATCGGCTGCCTCGACAATGGAGGCACGGAACATGGTCCACTCAGACTCCATGTCCCCCACCTCCCCCGGGACGTGTTCGAAGTTTTGCCGGAGATGGGAGTTAAAGCTCCGTCTCACAGGGGATTCCGCCAGACGTTCCCAGCAGACCCTCACAACACGTTTGGGCCTGCCAGGTCTGACCGGCTTTCGCCCCCACCACCGGAGCCAACTCACCACCAGGTAGTGGTCAGTGGACAGCTCCGCACCTCTTTTCACCCGAGTGTCCAAGACATACGGCCGCAGATCCGATGAAACGATGACAAAGTCGATCATCGAACTGCGGCCTAGGGTGTCCTGGTGCCAAGTGCACATATGGACACCCTTATGCTTGAACATGGTGTTCGTTATGGACAATCCATGGCGAGCACAGAAGTCCAGCAACAGAACACCGCTCGAGTTCAGGTCGGGCGGGCCGTTCCTCCCAACCACGCCCCTCCAGGTCTCACTGTCGCTGCCCACGTGAGCGTTGAAGTCCCCCAGCAGAACAAGGCAGTCCCCAGGAGGAGCACTCTCCAGTACCCCCTCTAAGGACTCCAAAAAGGGTGGGTAATCTGAACTGTCGTTCGGCCCGTAAGCACAAACGACAGTCAGAACCCGTCCCCCCACCCGTAGGCGGAGGGATGCTACCCTCTCGTTCACCGGGGTAAACCCCAACGTACAGGCGCCGAGATGGGGAGCAACAAGTATGCCCACTCCTGCCCGACGCCTCTCACCTTGGGCAACTCCAGAGTGGAAGTATGTCCAGCCCCTCTCAAGGAGACTGGTTCCAGAACCAGAGCCGTGCGTCGAGGTGAGACCGACTATTTCTAGCCGGAACCTCTCGACCTCACGCACTAGCTCCGGCTCCTTCCCCACCAGAGAGGTGACATTCCACGTCCCAAGAGCCAGTTTCTGCAACCGAGGATCGGACCGCCAAGGTCCACTCCCTCTGCTGCCACCCATCCCACACTGCACCCGACCCCTTTGGCCCCTCCCACGGGTGGTGGGCCCATGGGAGGGGGGGCCCATGTTTCCTCTTCGGGCTGAGCCCGGCCGGGCTCCATGGGTAAAAGCCCGGCCACCAGACGCTCGCCATCGTGCCCCCCCTCCAGGCCTGGCTCCAGAGTGGGGCCCCGGTGACCCGCGTCCGGGCGAGGGAACACCAAGTCCAAGGTTTTCCTTCATCATTGGGGTCTTCGGGCTGCTCTTTGTCTGGTCCCTCACCTAGGACCTGTCTGCCTTGGGTGACCCTACCAGGGGCATGAAGCCCCAGACAGCATAGCTCCTAGGATCATTGGGACACTCAAACCCCTCCACCACGATAAGGTGGCAGCCCATGGAGGAGTAACATGGTTGTCTGGAATTCAAACGAGTTTTATGTACCGTAGGTTTTGGTTTCCAATTACGTCCCCCCATGCCAATTCAGTGCTAATGTTAGTGCTTTTAATTGGGATGCTTTAAATTCTCTTCCATCCCTGCAGCTGCCCTGCTGAAATTCTGATTAGATAAATGAAATCTTAGATTACCATATTCAGATCCAGAATGTTCCAAACAGAAGTTGAAGGTTCATAAGGTTAAAACTGAGCCCCAGTAATTTATTCAGTCTGTCTGGTGTTTACTGAAAGGTCAGACATGTCTTAAAACATTCCAGATTTCCTTTGAATAATTTCTTATCTATGATTACTTTGACTTCATCTCACTCATATTGAAAAAATCAGATTACATCACAGCGATACAACGAATCAGTGGTTATGCTAGCTAGCCTTAGCATTTACAACACACGCCACACAAGATTGTGATTGGCAGCACTAAGATCCGTTTCCTATTTCTGGTTGGTTGTTTCTATTTAGCACTAGCAGAAGGCAGAGGAGCTCATTTTTTCACAGATTATCTGTTTCATACTATCACAACATGATGACAATTACAAAATATATATTTTTTATAAGTCACATACTACAATAATAAAATAATATAGTATATTATTATACCTGGCTCTGATGTGCAAATTTAAACCCGCCTTTAATTTCAGGCTGATGCTGAACTGCAGGTGTAGCAGCGCCTCAACTAGCTTTTATCACTAAAAGCCCAGGTTATGGTGCTGCACTGCACAGCAATTGGGTTTTTGTTTTTTTGGGGGGGGGGGTTGTACAGGTTCTCAGACATCATTCAGGTTTCTGTTTCTTATTCATTGTGTTTATATTTGTATATGCTGGTGCTGCAGACTCCTGCTCTGACAGAAAGCAACATTGCTGTCTTTAGAAGTCAAAGTCGTCTAATTGTTTGTAAAAGCTGTCTCAGACTTTGTTTAGGTTGTCTCTGCTGGAGTGTGGTGATGGAGGTGGGAGACATAAGGGGTGTGGCTGAATGCTGCAGCATGTTGCTTTAGTTAGGCTCTATTGATATAGAGTCTCTGTCTTCTAACTCACAGGAAGAAAGTGAAAATATTCCATTTAGAAATACTCATCACAGCTCCCTCAGTGCCAGACCTCATGCTTGGAAAGTGAATTATACATATGCTTGATTAACCAGCTGAGTCCCTGTGCACGATCCCTGAGCAAACACATGCTTTTTGGAATAAATTAAATCCAAAGGAAAAAAAAATCATCTTCAGCATCAACAGGAGCTTCTAAATAATTATGTAAATATGAAACAAATTTCCCAAGCAGATATCCTCCTCTGCAGTCCTCCTCCGTCATTCTTATGCATGCCCTGTAAATTAACTAAACTATGCAGATCGTTATACTTACACAAAATAGGCTAATTAATACTCTTGACAATAGGGGGTGATGCTGAACTAAATCTTCATCACACAGAATTGGAAACCTGAGGCCGCACAGCAGCGGCACGCTGAGCGCTCTCTGAGTGGGGGTGGAGCTCATGACGGCTCCTAGCTGCCACTGGATCTCGCAGGAAGTCAACCAGGTGCAGCACTGACACGGCAGCACTGCCATCCAAGTTCCTCCAAGTCCAAAAACCGGCTTCTACAGCTGTAAGCTGAAGGCTGAACTGAGTGAAGCCGTGTGCTTCTGTGCCAGGGCTGCCTTTGAATATGGATTATGGAATGTACAGCTGGTGGGGAGGAGGGGGTCAGACTGCCTAATTACATACAGACTTATAATGACCGTCCCCGCCTCATTTTGCACAGCTCTATCCTTAATGAGGAGAGCATAAGAGGAAATCTCTGCTTTTTTTTTTTTTGGTGGAAAATAATGGATGAAATTCATAAAATTCATAAATTCATAATTTAAATTAATAAATTCATAATAGTTGGGGGGGTTTACCCTCTTGTTTACACCAAGGGAGAGTCCTTGTCAGGTTTGCCCACATGCAGAGGGAGTCGGGGGGGTGCTTATATTTTCAAAGAGGAAGTTGGATGGACTAGTTAGACCACACAATAAAAAGCAAATATTCATACCAGTGAGAACAAGTTCTGTTATATTATTTAATTCATTTCATTTCATTTCATTTTTGTTTTTATTTCATTTACTTAATAATAAATATGAATAATTCATGTAACAACCAAAATAAATCATGAATGAAAAGGAGCAGAAAGAATATAAATTTACAATATCTGCCCTTTATTATCATAAAAAGAAAATAAGATATTCAGCTCAGAAGATTATTATAGACATATTCCAAATACACACAAAAAAAAGACAAAAAAAATCACCATACTAATTTTCAAACACTACGGTTGCCAGTGATGGATGAGATAGGTTTGGATAAATCTTACTTTAACTATATGTTTTCAGTCAATAGATTGTCTATATTCCAATGTCCAAAAAACACAATTTCACAATGGTGGTGTTTCCATTGAATAAGAATTTAAAATCACACAGGAATATGTTTGTCCACGCAATAAGTCATTAAAAAAACATGCCATCCCATGATCCCCCGACTACTTCCTGTCATCTTCTTCATGGTTTGCACCAGTGGTAACATCTGGTAGTTCATTATGTGACTTGCACGATGTGTAAAAAGTGCTTTTATTACAGTTTTGTGAAATTAACCAAATTCAGTTTGGTCAAAAACAACAACTTATCCTAGCACCAAAACGTATAAAAAAATGAGACAGTTTGAAATTTGCATGTTTCCATTAGGCAAATTTATTTTTGATATGTCAAATCGCACAAGTACAGTATATTGTCAATGGAAACGTAGCTACTGATAGATAGCATAATCAGTAGTGTGTCATACTTCAGGTTTGCTTTAAATAGGTAATTCACTTCCACGTTTAACTATCAATATACCTTACCTTGATATTGTAAAGAACAATATGCAGTCTTCTCTCTGTGCCTGCTGGTGTATGAGGCAGATAATCCTATCTGCTGAAGTCCGATCCGGTCTGACCCAGCTGGTCGTAATTAACTAAACCTCTGAGGCCCAGCTGATATTCCATACATGCCCATCCTCTGTAAACTGCACATATAAGAGTATTCATAGGTATCAGACCCCCTCCTAAAAGATGTGTGTGGGGGTGTGTGTGTGAATGTGTGGTACTGTAACAGACAGAAAGAATTCAAGAAAATGCAGATTCTCACTCATGTTCTCTCCCCCATTCTAAATAGCTAAATTGGCTCTATGTGCCATGCCCCCTCTGTCTCTATTTGCCTATAATCCCATTAGAAAGAGAGAGGAGAACGTACAGAAATAGAATAGTGTGTTCAAGCTGATTTCCTCACTAAATGCAGCCATTTAGGCCTCAATAAAACCGCTTTCACAGCCACCAACAGCAGCCCCAACACTCTGATATGAAGGGAGGCTAACATGCTTAGATGGCCCATTTCAAAAAGCATAGCGGCTCAGGCTGATGAATGGTGATCATGGAAATGTAGCTGCTTTCATTGACGTTGATTGTTTACTCAGTTCAAGCTTGGCCGAAGCTGGAATCCGAATAGAAACAATGCTGGAGAAAAATTATGCCTGTCAAGAGCCCCTGGAAAAACAAACAGATTAATTTCTAATACTCACAAAACTTTTATTGCGTTTATTTGACATTTATGTTTTTAAATGTATATTTTGTGAAAATATATACTTTTTTTCTGCAAGAACATTTATTAAATAGAGGTGATTAAACTTTTTTGTGAACTTCACCAACAAAAACAAGTCAAATATAATTATGACAGGTAAAATAGCTTGTTCTAAGAAAGATTTACATTTTCAAATTTGAACGGCTCTTTGAAGTGAACAGACCCTGAAGATTTGGTTCCCTTCAAGGAAGCCATAAGGAGCCATAAGTCCCGTCACTATCATGGCGACCCACATGATTTCCAAATGAGCTTTGAATGTAACCAAGAAGCTCAAGCTGGTTTTCAACTAACCTTAATATGAGCAGTCTGTTTGTCCCCAAGTTGCCTAGATCAGCCCACTGGGCTCTCAGCCCTTCATCTGGAGATAGAACCATGTCACAGTTTGGCTGCAAGGCAAATCTATTCATCACACTGATTTTCTAGTGCAGTGAGGGGATTTGCTCCCTGGGGTTCAAGCAGCCTCATGCCTCAGTACTGGTGAATGCTCAGTAGGGTTGGACTGTATCCATTTTAATACCATTAAGCCTTCCTAAAAAAACGACGGGTTTGTGATGTCAATCAGCAGCTTGTCCAGGCAGGTCCCAGTACAGTTCCCAGTCAGGTTCTGTTTCTCTAAGGATTATTTTCTTCATGAAATTAAAGAAGACAAAAAAATGTATCATGTGTTTCTTTTTATCCTGCTCTACCAGTCAGTGTCCCCCAAACTGAATCAAGTATAACATTACATCCTTATTGCTATTGTTAATATAACATATAAAACCAGCTTTTACAGCTAGTAGTTTTGCTAACTGGACTACATAGTAATAGGGGAGTATAATTTCTAACATTCAAATTCAGGGGCAGCCTGTTCATTGGTATTAGGAATCCAAACATTGATGTTTTAAGTATTTACTTACTGGAGGGTTTTTGTTTGTGCTGCAGCCACAGTTAGCTGCTCTCTGACTGAGCCTGTTGTTGCTCCTCCTACATATTGAACTAAACCATTGTTCTAACAATGACAGGGGAGGACTTCAAAATCTATCCTTACTTTTTTCTTAGATGAATGATGGATTTATTTTGTCCTTTGAATAAAAAGATTTTTTATGATTTGTTTGGGGGGCAATTCTAAACTTTTCCAAGATTAGGAGGGGAGAGGGGGGTGGACCCTCTCCGATTCCGATTTCCACCCATGATTGAAATGTCTTTAAACCAGGCAGTTTGTTTAATTTGCTTCTACATTAAATATTTTGAAAATATTTCCCTTTTGTGATCCCATCTAGATGGTCATCATAATTTCTTATTGTTAGTTTGGGAATAATACTTTTCCATTATTTACTAAATAAATCCCCCAATGTAGTCGTGCCTGCAAATCTTCAGAAACCTCTTCCATTCAGATACATCAAGCCTTATTAAATATTAATCGGTGTAAATTAGGATTTGTAAAATCTTCAACTGGGTATGAATATTTTATGATGTTTATTTTCCTTCCTTCAGAATTGGCAAATTTCTTCATCTGCAAAGTGGATGTGGTGTTTGAAAGAAAAGTTGCTAACTGAATTCCTGAGGGAATGTTCGCATGAGCCACAGCTTTCTAACAAGGTGATGCAGGACCGTTTGTGTGTCAGCTGCACTCACACAAACATCCCCCCCCCCCATGCACACGCACACACACACACCACGATAGTGGAGGAACTTAATCTGAAGTGTGATAATGCAGCTGATGCTGACTGTGGACTCCATGAACGCAACAGGCGGCTACTTCTGAGTGATAAGTTTTACTTAATCAGATCTGGGGGGGAGAGAATCAGTCTGTTGTGTTCTGTTTATGGTCAATAAACATACCCTTAATAAAATAATATAGCAACAGATCGAAAGACACCAAGATGAAAATGTCATATTTATATGTAAATATCACAGAAACACAAGATCAAATGTGCTTATTTTTCTTTACTGTCACAAGGATCATCCTTTAAGAATGGAGCTTGGTTAGGCTTGAATAAATTGACTGATAGGCTAGCTGCTTTTATAAATACTGTTGTATAACTGGAATACAACAGTAGTCTTTTGCAGCGTCCATTCAGATTGATTTTTAATTAAAAATGAAACGAGAGAAGTATTTTTATAGTCCATCGCTGTTGTTTATGGATGTCGCTGGTGCGACGGAGAAACGTAGCAGAAACTCAATGCAAAGGTTCTGGCTAAGAACTTTTGTATATTAAAAAAAGAGGTACTTAATTGTGCTAAGATTTTAAATGTTAAAATATAAGTAAATACTTAATCAAAATCAACATATTTAAGGTCCTAGCTCCATACTATCCACACAAACATGTGATTTAGGAAGATCAATAAACCTAACCGTCATGTTTGGAGGAAAGCAGAGAATCAACAGAGATCACTAATGATCTCTGAGAGCTCTCTAGTCCAGGATGTTGCTGTAACGATTTGTGATTAAAGAGGCACCACATGCAGGTCAGAGTGTTTTTGCAGGTTTCTGACTTAACTGCTTTCTGATGTGTGTTATCTTATCTCACAGATCTACATGCCGCTTTTAATGACACTTTAAAAGTTGGACTTAGAAGAGTTAAGATGTACTTTTCATATCACTATACATTCACCTGATTTTTCCATATAGAAGAATCTTATCGTAGCAATAAGGACTCACGTGCGGAGACTGACTGTGGTAAAACAGAGTTCTTTAGGAGTGAAATAAGGAGAACTTTAGAGTGTGTGCATTGGTGTGTGTGTGTGTGTGTGTGTGTGGAATCGCTAGAAGAGCACGTCATGGAACACAGGCAGAGTACCAGAAGAATCCAGCAAGAAACAATTAACAACCCAGGCATAAATACTTAGGCAAAGGTGGAAAATGACAAAGGAACCACATAAACTAATCAGAGGAGATGCAAAACAGCTGTAGCAGAAGGAAACAAAGTGAGACTCATGGTTTGGTAGTCTTTCCACCAAACCGTGGAGGAAAGACTAACGCTGTACTGTGGATCAACCTCATCTGGTAAAATAAAGTAGCACCAGCTGAAGGAGTATCTGACAGTGCTCCATATAGCACACCATGAACACAACCTCTTCCTTGGACTCAGGCCTGAAAAAATACACCCATAACTCACATTAAGCCTTGAATTGTGCAGAGTTACACTCTGTTCAGAATACCTCACCAACAGAGACCGGCTTTCCTATGCATCCTGTGTTCCACAGCAGCACCTTCTATAAGATCATATTAACTCTGACTAAACTTTTATTTATTCTTTACATTTGGCTCGCAAAGAAAAGGTTACTTTCTCCGAACATCCACCGTATCTCTTACCGTATTTGATCAGAGCTGGTGACCTGTCCACAGTGTACCTCACCTCTCACTCAATCACCAGGTTCATTGCAACTGTGAATGAATAAGCAGGTATGACAATGGATGGACTGAATGTTGTTTTCCCCCTAATAATTTCATCTTGTTTTGATTTGTTAATGAAAATCTTGTAATTTTAAAGCCATTTTTAACACTTCATTAAACTTCTCTCCTGAGAAGAGAGAGAGAACCGTCAAGATTAGAAACACATATTCTGCAGAACCAAAATTATATTACTGCATGCCACAGATATTTAACTCAAACTAGCACAGTTTTTCCATCCAGCCATAGCTCTGAAGTTTTGCTCAGCTATGCATGATGATTGCAGTGTTCAGATTTTAGGGGCCTCTCAAGCAGACATGTATCCACGGAAGCCTCAACACACGCAGGAATGTGTATATCATAATTTGCACCTGCACTTGAAGAGCCAAGTCTCAGTGGGTCAATGTGTAAGACAGCATTGGCAGGAATGTGTTTGAATGTTAGATTTACAGTTGCAAATGCTGCTGAGTTAGTGTTTGTATGTGGAATGGTAAAGGGAATGTGGGAGGTGTTTGTCGGGGTGTATGTGTGTGTGTAGACTTAGTGGATTTTGTGATTTTAGCAATTAATACTAATTCTGGAGAAGCTTAGCAAAAGGGGTACGTTGGCAGTATGCAGGGTAATAGGAAACACATGAACATGCAGCACAGCGTTGACTGCTTCTGATCGAGTCTACGCTCGCTTTAAAGGCTCGTGCTCAGACCGAGGCAACTGAGGCAGAAAGAGTTTGTGTTTGAGTACAGAGAGCTGGTGAGCACACAAGCTGTGGAGCCAAGTGCTTATTTTCCTTTTTACAACGAAATTGATGTGGATTTCTTTTTTCTGCAGCAACATTGCTTAGTAGATATACAAAAATACTCAATAATCGCATGAGCTGCTACACTTTTAGTAAACTGGTTTGAAACTAGGTTTTCCCATCCAGCTACTCAACTCAGGCAATCATTCAACTTGAAAATGAGTCAACCAGAAAAGCAAATGGTACAAGGCCTGTACTTGTATCATGCTATATCAAGTGTGGAGGACTCCGAAGCGCTTCACGCTACATTCAGTCGTTCACCCATTCACACACATTCACATGCTGATGGTGACAAGCTACTGTACAGTAGCTACATCTGCTCTGGACAGTCAAGCCAATCAGCTTACCAACAACCAGCCAACAAGTCAATCAACTATCTTAACAACCAACCCGCTATGGACCAACCACCCAACAAATCAATCAGTAAACTAAATAAATTAACCAGCCAACAAGTCATCAAGTTTAACACATTCAACCCGTTAAGCAGCCAAACAACCAACCACTGAATAAAGAAGTTTTTATCGTTTTACAATCAGTCAGCCAACCAACAACCCAATGGAAGCATCCGGTCAGCCGGCTAACTAGCTCACTGTTAGGGTGTTAATAGAGCATTGTTTAATGTTTCAAACTCTAAATTCAGTTACTGATGATCAAACCTTAGTGGGACTTTGTGTCTTTCTCTTTGGATGGACTTTAGCACTTCAGTTTCTATTCCTGCAAAAATCCTCAAATATGATCGACTGCTGGCTTTATTTAATGCTGATAATTGAGCTGAAACAAATGTAAGGAGTTCAGTTAACTGGAGCATTTCCTGTGTCTTTGTGCCAACTCTCCTTCATCATCCGCACATACCACAGAGACAGTGCAGAGTTTGTTGGAGATGTGGCAGAGTGCATTGCTCTTAAACATAGCTTTGAAGTCAAGTCCAAGGACAGATGTCCAAGAACAAAGCTGAACAAAAAGGAATGTTGGTAAACTCTAAATAAGATATGTTTATTCAGGCCTGAGACCTGGCAGTGCAGCTTCACTCATAGCACACACAGGGTTATCATAAGGCATCATCAGCACACTTTCACAGTTCCTGGTATTCTGTGTAAGGTAGGGACAGCCTACACCTCACACAAACTCTTTAGACAAGATCAGACATGATGTGGGTAGAATGCAGGGTCAGGGGTCAGGGATCAAAGGTTTAGGGTTTGGAGTGAAGGTGAAGGTGAGGAATGGAACATTAAATGGTCTGAATTTAAATAGAACATTTGCTGTTCTTACTAACCACAATCACTAGAGCCACAATCATACACCAATACACAAATCACTTAACATCTGGCAGCATGGTGTAAGATGCCTTGCCTATAGACACATCAACATTTGTCAGGAAGCAGCTAGAACTAAACCCACAGCTTTCAGATTGCACAACAATCAGAGCCACAGTTGCTACATTAGCTGTTAAAAAGGAACCACAATGCACAAGCAGTCTGTAAATGCTACTGAATGAGTCTAGACCTTGATCTTCTTAAGATGCTGTTGTTGAACAGTTTAAACTAGTGCAAAGTATCTGCAAACTTCAAACAGATAAAGAAAACTATAACTAAATCCATCCAAAATGTTGGGAGATTACTTCAGACTTTTTTTTGCTAATGGTGCTTTTATGAGCCACTGAAACAATCTACTTCTGAATTTTGGCAGACTGTGATGTTCTCTAAATCCTGGATGATGATTTTTTTCCCTCATATATTTAAACTTGGAATGCTCCATCTTTCCATCCATATTTAAACTCTTATCCACGAGACATCGAGTGGTTCGAGTAAATGGACTACCTAAATTTAAACTTGTGTCAACCAAAGAATGTAAAGTGTTTATGACCTCTGCTTTGCTCCTTCTTTCTTTCAGTTCAATATAATATAAATGATTATCACAAGGAAAACAAGTTAACCTTTATGTGATTCTGAAGTAAAAGAACCTGATTGCAGTGACTGATAGCTCTGAAGAAAGCCTGAGTTATAATTGGGTAGAGCGATAATTAAATGCTGGGTGTCTCATGATCCATCCCATAACTAAACCCTGAGACAAACATTTACAGACCTGTGTTGTCTGAGAGTTAGTCAGCTGGGCAGGACATTTCTAAAATGGAGATTATTGCTTCATTTTAGTGTGATTTGTTGTATCGTTGTGCTTTGACACTGAGATTTTTAAAGATTTTCTTAAAGTGGATGAGAGGAACTCCATCTCTATTATAGGTCAGCCATCAGTAAAACCCCAAAACCCACCCATCAACTCCATCTGCTTCCAAACGTGAGACTCCATGCTACATAACTCCCCCTCCCCCTCCACCATGCGTTCTCCCGATAAATGCTTTTTGACTAGAGAAAGCGGAAGCCTTCATCTATGCTTCGTCCGACAGATCCTTTTGAAACGAGGATCTCCTTGTTGCTTTACAAGGTGTGTGACATTTTGGAGAGGGGGCTGATGACATTCATTTACTCACACACACTTTCTGTATCTCCTCACCCTTGTAGAGGCCTGGGTTTTGACAGCAGCTTGTTAACCTTTGGTCCATACCTGTTAAGTTTTGGACTTGATAATACAGGAAATATTTATCCATCCGCTGCTGCTGTTGGAGTGGGGGTGTGGGAGAATTGGTGAGAGTGCAGATGTTTCTGTTAGAGAGGCTCTAGACTGTGCCTTAGAGAACAGATGATCATCTCCATCATCCATGTGGGGATTGAAGTTCAGGCATTTAGACATTAACTTTAGAGGAAATGATGGATGGATGGATGGAGGGAGGGAGAGAGAGACACAGGGAGGGAGGGATGGATGGTTCTTTAGAGTAGAGTTTGGGTAAACCCATCATGTTTTGCATATACAGATTGGGTTTTCCACAGTCTGAGTTTGCATTCAGAATGCAGTTCTTCAAACAAACTCATGTATTCCTTCCATTTTTCAGGGAAGTTTAAGTTCTTCATGCCTAGCAAACTTGTCCTTTACTTCTCTTGAACTCTGAACTTCAGCAGAGTGTTTTCCCTGCTCTCCTGTACAGGTCAATCCCACAGCCTCCATTTTCCTGCTAATAATTTGGAAAACTTCATGAGTTCATAGCAGAGACTGTGCCATGTTTTCATCTGGCCATATTTATATCAGAACTTATACCACATCCTTACGCTGACTTGGAGCATTTTTCCCCCATCTATCCTATTACATCTGGGTTTGTTTTGGTTCTGTTTACCCACAATGCTTTGTGTTGTAGTGCATTCCCTACATTTGGTTCGTTTAAACAGAGACATGTTTTTTGATGAACCACAGTTAGCTGCTTTGCTTTGTTTTAGTGCCAGAGTTGGTCTGCATATTTAAACCTTCCCAACCAAATCAGGTCAGAGGTCGATTCAACTTCCTTCAAAAGGAACATCTTCTGATGGAATATATTTGTATTTTAAATATTTTACTTAATTACAAATTTAAATACATTTAAATGAATTGACTTGGTTTAGTTCTAGTTTCTAAACTGGTCAGCTGTTGGACTGAACTAGATTCTCGTTAACAGACTCCAGGATTCTCACATTCTTCCTGTTCCGAATGAAAAATCTTCCGCTTGTTGTTTGCTCTCTACGTTCTCTGGGCACCAGCAGCATATTCTCTCATGGTCACATGCACCTATGTAACACACACTCATGTTTGGAGTGGGTAAACTACAGAAGCACTCATCCAGATGTTTGGGATTCCTGATGTGGAATGGACTGCTTCACTGAGAGCTGACTACCAAAGACTGGCAGAATCCAATCCCCAGACATTGGATTCTGCCTATGAGGGGGTGATGGGAGGAGGGAGGAGATGAGGAAACAGACCAGATAGAGGCAAGGTATTATTTATTAATCTGCAGATCCCTCCTTTACGTCAACCTCTTACTCCTCCTCCTTTTCCTCTGATCACTCCTTCTCTTGTTCCTCTCTGGCTCATCCTCTTCATCCTCTCCACCCCCCAATCCGTCACTCTCACCAGCTTGACATTCTTAACTCCTTCTCCTGCTTACACTCCCTGCTTCTGTTCTTCATCCTCTGATCCCTCTTGGACAGCTTCCTGCTCCTCTTTGCCACACTACAACTCTGCTCTTGGTTTGCTGCTCTGTTCTTTTCTTTTCTTCCAGTAAAAACAAACAGCAAATGCATTATTTTAGAAATTAGCATGTTTTTGTGACTGATGAATATATCTTTTGGCAGTGTCCAGTAATGCAGGGTGATATGTAAAGTAAAGTTGGTAAAGTAATACAAGAGCATTTTTTCACTAATGGCTAAAACAGTCAAATGTTAGCAAGGTTATAAATAGCATTAGCATTATGATCAGGAGGCTGTTATGTTTTCTGACCGTTTCCCTGATTTAATTGTTGTCCCCAGACAGCTGGGCTATTTGTGTTTTCAGTTCATAAGTGTTGGCAGAATGGAGCAGTAGAAGGATAAACAGTTAAGCTTCAGTATGTTACTTTTATAATAAAAAAAACATGTTTTTTAAACATGACAGTATAATATATAAGACATAGTCTGGGAAAGAAACTCAGGTTCTTTGCCTTCTCCCAGTACTAACTGCAGAAATACCCTACAGAGTTAGAAACAACCAATCAGAGCCAGGAGGAGGGTCTTATCCCTGTCAATCACTCTCATGCTTATCCCCTCCTCTTGCTCTCTACTGGTTCACCACAACATAGCCTGCCACCAATGCTAAGGCTAGTTAGGATGGGTACCTACTGCGGATCAATGGCTTTCCTTGGACAATAAGTTGTCTCTCTGCCATTAGGACATTGAGCAGCATTGATTGACAGCACTAACACCCTCCTCCTGGCTCTGATTGGTTGTTTTTGGTCAGGAGCGGAGCATTTCTTCAGACTGCAGTTCTTGATATGTTCATGATATGCAGAAGTTCACTGTTAGCTCATGTGTGTAACACCTAGTAGCATGAGAACAAACTACAGCATGTGTGGTGTGTGTTTTCTCCACACTGTCAGTGGTTTGGAGTGAGTTACTGACACACTGTGTTGTATCTTTGTCTGTTTCCAGGTGGCTGCTGTGAAAAAAGAAAAGGTGAAGATAAAGATGGTGACATCGAGAAGGCCTCCAGCTCTCTCTTTATTTATTACCTTCACTAAATGTATGCGTGAGTGTGGGCGTGTGCGTGTGTGTGTGATGTATGCATGCATCAGAAGGTGAGTGAAAAGGTGTGCATTTTGAATGGTACTTAAGATTTCAGACTATTATTTGCAAGTTTTGTTTACTTTTTATAAGGTTCCAATAACTCATATATCATTGTCACAGTAGAAGCAAAAGAACTTTACTATCGCTACATATTGTGTTTTGTGTTTGTAACTAGCCTCCTATTTAAGAATGTATATTTGTATGTATGACGTAATCATCTAGAAACTATATAAAGGACAGTTTTATTATTGCTTGTTACCACTGAACGACTCTCACCAGGGAAGCTCTCCCTGTAGACACACACATTCAGGAGGCTCAGTCCAATCATGCTGAAGACCACAGGAAGTCCTTAGGATTCTGATTCATTTCTGTCCAGTTCAGCTCTGATTTGTGGACTTTTAGAGGGGAAAAAAACAATAAACAAGATGATGATGAGGAGAGCTTTAAAGTGATGCAACTTGTCCCCTGGCAGCCATGTTGGAGGTCCTTCATTCTTCATATTTCAGATCGAGACCAGTCGCTGTAAAATGTACTTATTTCCTGGTGATGTTATGAATCACTTTTGACTTTGTGGTTAATATTTTTGAAAGAAAAGCTCTTTTTTAATGGTTGCTGGGAGTTAGAGAGACAGTAGCAGCTATAAGAAAAAGGCAATTATCCTAAAATATTTAGCTTTGCTGTTTTTTTGTTGTTGTTTTTTTGCTCTAATTATGCATGTCAATATCAAATGAAAAAAGACCTTTCTAGTTTCTTTAAGGAAGCTGATAAAGCTGCCCAACTCTTCCAAATAAAATAACATAAAAAACACGTGGTCTCATGTACAAAGAGTGGCACGGATTTCCTGCTGAACCAAAAACACAGGACCCAGTATTTGAAGGGGTTAGGGACCAAACCTGCTCACAAATAGATGGAATCCACAAATAATTGAGAGTCTTTCTCTGAAAAGCCTGACAGCTGCTTATTTTATCATTCAAACACCAAATATATCTTAACGTGCATTTATACACAGAGTGGAAACCATTTTAGTTCTAAGGCAGAAGCTATCAACAACAATCTTACTTATCTTTACTCTTTGGGATAATCGGAAAAATAAATGGCGCTTCTGGATTGGCCGGTTTACAAATTCTAGCCAATAGTGTGTCAGGTAGCATTGAACCAAGTTATTTTAACTTCCTAATTTTTTTTTTATTTATTTTTTTTTATTTTCTTATATAATCTCTATGAAAAAATATGTGAATACTTCCAAAGAAAAATCCAGAATTTAGCGAATACACAAGCTCAAATAGCTGGGAGTCCATTGTAGTTAAATATTTACCCTGCAGGGGGAATTCTTCTCTCTGAATTATCAAAAAACATTTCTTTATTGAAAAAATGGTATTTGGAGATTCTCCTTAATAAGGTAGATGCACAAAAAAGCACAGATTTAACAAGTCATGGTAGTAATGATTAACAGGTTGATTTGCAAAACCTGTTAATATTGAATACCTGTTACTGTAACAGGATCACACACTGTTACTGTAAATGAAGGCAGGAGTGTGCGGAGGGAAAGGTTGAAGCTGACGCAACTACTGTAAACACAAGAGGCACTCGGAGATGTAGGGATGTGAAATAAGACAAGGATTAGGTTGGATAAATGTCTCTGCTAAAGCTTAAATATGATGTATATTTTAAAAATCATCATTCTAACCTTGCTCTGTCTCTCTGATAGGTTAAACTCATGACATAATTTAGATTTCTAAGTATGTATCTGCAGACTGAGGGACGCTCAGAAGAATCCATGTCAGGGCTCCAAAGGGGTCAGCCTGATGATGGGGAGCCAGAAAACAGTCTTATCTTGAGAAAAGACAGGGTACCTCCATTTTGGGTCAAATGCTGTTAAGTTTCTCAGAACCAGCTGTGGTTTTGGCTGTGGTTCCGTTGGCCTTGTCTCTGTCGACCGGAAGAGACAATCAGCGGCTCACTCTCTGAGCAGATAGCAGGCATGTTGTTGGATGTTTGGTTCTTTCCTCTCCTGGAATTCAGATCTACAAGCAACTCCAAAATCTTTCTACAAGATTTAAGTAAAACTGGATTGAACTACTCTTAGAAGAAAAACAGGTTGTCCTTTTGACATTCATTTAAATTTGAGTGTTTTCAGCTTTTAATGCTAACAATTTAAAAGTTATTGCTTTTTGACAATGTCAGGAGGACAGCCTATGGAATTAAAAGATGATTTAGTTCAATCTAATGTCACCTGAGGGTGTTTTTTAAACAGTTGATAGTAGTTTTTACATCTGTACATATATAATAATGTTTCAGGTCAGTTTTTGTGAGTTTTTAGGATATTCTGATGTTACAGTTTAACTGTTAAAAAATGAAGTAGTCACTTAGTCAAATCGCTGATGATGCAATGAATACAAAATGTTTGGTGCACAGAGGCTTAATGAGCATAATATTAAAGTAAAAATATTAAATATCCCAGCATTATATTCACACTGTGATGTATACAATAGCCTTAAAAAATTAAAAAATATTAATAATAATAATAACAGTAAAGTCAGTCGAGTTCAAGGTACTTCCTACAGCATGCTTTCTCACCAAAAGTCTATCATCTGCAGAAAATCTCACAGCAGCCATGACGTTTCCACTGTCCTGCTCAAATATCGATGCTTCTCTATTTAATTTATGGACAATCATCTGCACCCTTTGAACATGAGGCTCCAGCAGTCTAATATTTCTAAATGAGACACTATCATTGTTTTGTTGGGTTGGGTAGCGTCAGTGGACCTCCATGATGGAACCAGATATTGTTGTTGCAACCTGAAAGCTTTTCCTGAACAATCTGTGTTGAACATATTGATGATGAAGGGACAGCGTAAAGTGCTTTTAGACGCAATACTCCAATGGACCACAACGGCTCTGGTGGAAACATAGGTTTGAGCGTAACAAACATGGGCAATATAAGTGTCAGTGCTTCCATCTGAGAATACGAGCTAATGTACATAAAGACAAAGCAGCAAGGCAATAGGCTGAAAAGCCTCACTGTATGTTTTGATCCAGTTCTGAAAAATCCATCTTCCAAGTTTTCTGACATGCCAAAAAATTTGATTGATCCATGTTGTTACCTATATCAGTTTGTTCCTGAGTCAAGAGTTGTGACTACACCAGAGTTTTCTTTGACAAAGTAAATGTGTGAAGATGGGTCTATGTGCAGCCTGTGCTGTGAAGGTTGTGCATAACTTTGACTCGTCCCTAAACCACCAACATACTCTCTCCTGAGGCTGTTCCCTGAGATGTCTTCTCCCCAAACCTTGCATATTTTCCTGGATGTTTTGGAACTTTCTACTGAACAAAGCTCAGCTATATAAAGTAACATAATTTGCAAAAATGTTTAAAATGAGTTTTTCTATTGCTAAGATTTCTTTTTTTGTTTTCTTTTTGTGTAAAGATATTTGAATATTACAGAGTAGTTGTTTGGTGATAATTGTGAGGTACTATCAAACTAATGGCTTCCTTTTTATTAGTCTGTTTCAAAACAAGTGAGACAATAATAACGGCCCTGCACTGTTGAACAGCCGAGAACATGAGGCTGCAAATCTAAAGCCACGGACAAATGGATACTGTAGATATTATTCCTATTCCTCTCTAACACACACAAACACACGCCCACACACTAACATGCCTTCACTCAAGTTTGCATTTCAACCCATATTAGGACTTTGTATTGATTTACATTCATTTAAGTAACTGCATATAAGCCTAACCCAGACATTTTCCCAAACCAAAACCTAATTCCTATCATACCTCTAACGCCTAACCCTAAACAATGGGGTCCTCCGTATTAGGACTGGGGCCCTTCGGTCTTCAAAAGGTTAGTAAATATGCTGGAAATGGTCCTAAATATGATAGCTAAACAAGTACACACATACACAATTCCAGGTAATACAGCTGTATTACCTAACAGGAGAAACTGCTCTGCAGAGTCTGCAGCTCCAGCTACAGTATAGTTTACTTTCAATGCCACTGTTCAGCTAAAACAGTGTTTTCTTTTTTTCCAAAAGGTTACTTAATGCAACTGTTGCAGTAAAAAGTTCTCTCCATCCAAACCACTATTGTATTTTTAGGAATGATATCCCAAAGCTAGCTAATGACATGCTTTGGTATTAAACCAAATGTCACAGTCTCCTTCCTTCCTGAGTGATGGGAAGGTGCAGCATGAGATGGATAAACTAAACAAAAGTCTATAATGATACAGAAGAGCCTTATTTTTTGGTCTACCTGCTGTAATCAGGTCAAGGTCTCAGACTAAAATGTCTGACAAACCCTCCCTTTTGGCTCTACCTTAGAGGAAACAGTAAGTAGGTGGTAGTGTCAGTATAGTGAAGTATAGTCTGTTTGATAATTGGTACGTAGCATTCAATATAAATACCATAGAAATATACCTATATGACCCATCCCTACTAGCGTCTGTACCCTTGTATGGCAATAATACAATTCATAATAGCAACAACCAAAAAATAATCATTTAGAAAAGTTCGTCCTAACCTATGGTTCAGATACACTTACAGTAACAACATGTTTGTTTCTGACTTCAACTAGAGGATTTTTAGAAATAGAAGTTAAGTCAAATGTATCACAGATTTGAAAAAATGTTGCATATTGAGGGTTTTTCAGACCCACTCAATATTGATCCAGTAACAAGCTGGTAAACAGAGAATAAATGGGGAAACCAAAAATTTTTCACCTTTTCACACCAGAAATAAAAACCCAAACAAGCCATTTTCCACTTAATAAATGTACCTGTTTTCCTTTTAGTTGTACATTTGTAGCGCTGAACTGGAGCCGTTGGGAATAAATGGTGGGACTGAGGCTGTTACTTGTAAGGTTGATTCTGCTGTTTCTCCTGTAAATGACATCCAAGTGCTGCGTACAGGTGAGAATATCCAACCAATAACAGGGAAGCTATGGAGTTATGAGGCACTTAGACATTTTATTGTGACTCTGTTCCAATCCAGCTTTTCCAACCACAGAGTCAAACCTCTGAGGTTTAAAAAAGATTTTTAAAAAGATGATGGGCTTAACTTACCCAGCAGCATTTTAAAAAATGCACTTTAAATAAAAATTGCCTTTATGGTCACTTTACTCTCTGGCTTTCCCTAAACGATAAACGCATAAATATTCATGCCCTCTCGCTCGGCTGGATGCAGAGCATGCCGGCTTCCTCACAAATGTAAATCTCATCCCTGGATGTGAACCCTTACATGGACAGAGGGGAGCTGGTAGAACTGCTCTACTTGAAGTTATCTTCCAGCTTTTCAGTGTCACCCGCAGGCTGTGATTGTGCAGCAGGAAAAAGGGGAGGAGAGGCGGTGGGTAATGCCACTAAAGCAGCGTGACAGAAGAGGGTTAATACCATCGAGCTGCGCTAAGATTGCCCAGCCTCGAGTGGCTTTAGGGATTGCAGGCAATATTAGCCAAGAATAATTATTTTTGCTATGTTGCTCCCTGTGTGAGCACGCTCTCCGTGTGCCTCGCGTTGCTTCGTAACACCCCCCAACTGTTTCCCGGAGCTTCTGCAGCCTGCAGTTTGCTGTAAAACTTTTCAAGTCCCACGTGGGCAGAGTTGAAACTCTGTTCAAACAGGAATGTTCTTCATACATTTTGTAGAAGGTCCAGTGAAAGGGGTGGTATTGCATATTTAACACTGTGACTGCAAAATGAAATATCACCGGAAACGTGAAAGGTGGAAGCTTAGCGTATGGTGGTAAACAGGGTTGGAAGAGTCTCCTTAGCGCTAATGAAAAGTCATGTATGATAACGCATATTTCTATAAATATATATATATGAAAGGCCTCTATTTTTGGCATTTATCATGTGGACATAAGTGGTTTGACTATAATAAACATGTAGGTTGGCTCTGACATGCATCCTGGCTGTGCTCATCAATAAATCTGTGTTTGCAAGATTTTAATGTGAAGCTTCTCTTGCAGTTTGCTTTTCTTTTCTACGCTGCACTGAAAAACCGAACAAAAACATCCTTTTCACAAGTGGTTTGGAGTCGCCAATCACTTTATGGGGTGAAATAATATTGTATACTTTAGGATAGCTGTTGCATTATTTGTTACAACCTCTATGTAATGTTATTATGGAAGATGTAATGTCCTTCTGTAAATGTTTAATGTTGTTTACCTGAAATAAAATTCTTCAAGGGTCTTATGAATTCAGACTTTTATTTTGAAAAGATTTAAAGTTTCTACACAAAGAGATTAGATGAGACATTTTTAAAGTCATCTGAACTTGACCAACATGTTTTTTGTTGACTGGGAGTAATATTGGTCTTTTGGAATTCCAAAAATGGAAAATAATCTGTGGTGGGAACTAAAGGTGAGGAGCTAAATGTATGAATACCAGAGCAAAATGTAAAAAGCTGCTCAGCAAGAAGAAGAAGGTTTGATTGTTGTAATAAAACTTATTTCACCAAAATTGGTGCTCCATTCACGTGATTTATTTGCCCATCTCGTTTCACACCACTGATAAACTTTATAGTCAAAGTCTGCCAGGGCTATAAATGATTCGATTTTTTAAGCTTTTCTTATTTAAAGTGAGCAATGAAAAACAAAGCACAATGAATGTGAAACTTGACTGAAGGGGCTTTTATGTGTAGAAAGACACATACATGGGGCCATGTTGCTCTGTTTCATGAGAAGGAAGAAACTGTTTATTGGCAGTGCACAATATTATTAATCTGGGTGGGGTTACTTCCAGGAGGTCTGTTTTCAGCACAAACTGAACCCGTTTTACTGCTCATTAACCTAATGTCATGGGCCTGACTGCAATGACAGGTTTCCTATCTAAAAGCAGCATGTTCACTATGTTTTGAGTCAGCATTTCTAACAGTAACCCTGTATTTAATGATTCAGTCCACTTCAGCTTATTTATACAGCTTTGACTCACAGCACACTATCAGCACAATGTACTTTACAGGACAAACAGTTATAGCCAGTTCTCCACTCCAACCTCATTCAAATTCAGGTCATCATCTAATACATTATGAAACCTTGACAGAGTGTAATCATATTTAAATAAGCTGTCCTCATGTATAGTTGAGGATTTTCAAATCTGCAGCTGTTTAGTAGTGCTCCAAAAAACAAACTTTTACAATTTGTGTGGATCTACAGTTTTGATTTTTGTCTCTCTATGTCTCTGTTCTGACTGTTGGACAGTCCAGAAAATGTTTTCAAACAAACTCTCTTCATGTTAGCAAGGAGCATCTGCTAGCTTCACTTATCACTGGGATTTCAATGTGGTCTGGCTCTGTGAAGCAAGAATGTATTTGGACCCTTATAGTTAATGTTAACCCCATGTGGTTCCAGTGTAACCCAGCTGATAAATACAAACTAACACAAATCAGCATTTGTTCTGATTTCTCATTGAAGTTGAATGTTGGGCACTCATAAAAAAAGAAAAGTTCAAATCGATGAGATGAAGACGGTATCATCTAAACGGTACATTTGTTTAAACTTCTCCATTTATAATTTTCCAACACATCATTTTTATTTTTTTTATTTCTTGCACGTTTATTTATAAGTGAAGTCATCAAACTGAACAAAGAGACATTTTATAAAACCATCAGCGATCTGTTTGGCTATAGGTTAAGTGGCTAGAAAATCAGTCTTTTCTGTTTATCTTCAGAGATCATTCCTTTTAGACACCAACAGACTCTTTCATGCTGACGTCTTTTGCACATTGAAATATGACACAGATGTCTCTTCTATATTTTTAATAAGACATTTTCCCACATTTCCCTTTTCAGTATCATTTGGACATTAAAAGACGTCTTGATGAAGACGTTTCCAACATGCACGACTTAAGCCAGATGTCTAAGGAAGTCCAGCTGACTGCGTCGTGTTGTTCACTTCAGTAATCCCTCAGTCTGAGCAAGCATGGGACAACAATGGAAAGGAACACCATTTTTTAAGATAAAGAAACTTCCATCAGAACCAGGCTCGTAATGACCAGCCATGTGTTACTGTTGGTTCAGAACAACCAAAGGAAACAAAAATACAGTACCAGGAGTACTTTCTATAGGAAAGAAAAACAAAGAGAGTAAAACATTTGATAACAGGTACATTATAGACATTAGTAAAGGTACAAATATTTCTCTGAAATCTGCACATCACTCCTTACATGTAGGCTATGTCATGTAGCTATGATCCCTCTGACAGAGCCCAGCTGGTGTCAATGACGCAGGTTAAGCTGCATCTCCTCTACATGTGGAGTCCAAGTAAAAACTAGCATTCCTCTGTTAGCATGTAGATCTCCTCTGTCTCTGGCAGACAGATGAAGGTGTGGTTCGTCTCTTCTCTGTGCATGAATAGACTCATGTATTCTCCATCTTTTGTCTGATTTTTCTTTGCTGTGTGGTTCTGAGCATCCTGGTGCAAAGGCTCATTACATGAAATGGCATCATGATCTTAAAGTGACAGGAGACAGGAGCTCTCACACTGGGTTGAGCTGTGAGCAGTGCAGCCGTCCTGCACGCCTTCCTTGCTTCAGTGGAAAATTCCCAACTGGAAAATTTCAAAGCGTACCAGGGCAAGTGGTGCCTGTTGAAACGCCCTGTTAAGTTTATGAGCAACCTATAACACTTCTCCTCCTTTAACATCTCTCATGTAAACTGTTATTCTGAAAATAACACAATAATATTTGTTTTAAATCACAATGTAATTTCTGATAGAGCTTGTTACTAAGCTGTAACTAAACTCATTCTAAATGTGCACACTGTTTGTATGTACAGTTGAAACCAAATATTTATATACACAAAATAAAGACAGACATGTTGTTCTTTCGCCATCTGAAGTTAAATCAGATCAAGCTTCTCTTTTTTAGGTCAGTTAGAATTACCAAATCATCCTTATTTGCTAAGTGCCAGAAAACGTAGCAAGAACATTTTTAAGGCCACACCTGAAACACACTGCTTTCTGGTGTATTTCAGATGTGTGTTTCAAAAGAAATTAAGACAAAATATCAGGATCAGAATCATGGAGCAGCTCTAGCCTGGTTGATCCTGGTAACAGGTTGCAGATGCTTCCAGTTGCTGCGTTCTTCTGTTCAACCAGGATGGACTTGATGGGGTTGTCCAAAAACCATATAATCAGGAAGGAGACCAAAAGATGAATGTCTTTCGGTCCAAAATGTGCAGATTGACCCCAGAACAAAAAACCAAAGACTTTGCGAAGATGATGTGAAGACAACAGTGTCATTATCCAAATGTGATATGTACTGACATGGACTGAAAGGTCATTTAGCCAGGAAGAAGGCTTACTGCAACAAAAAAAAAAGAAAAACCTGAAAAGCCAACTTACAATTTGCAGACTTACACACGGACAAAGATCTTGATTTTTGGAGACATGTCCTGTGAGTAGATGAAACTAGAATTTAACTGTTTGGCCATCATGGCCGTCGTTACATTTGGAGGAAAAGGGAATGCTTGTGTCATCCTAACTTCAAATTATGGGAGTGGCAGCATCATCCTGTGGGGCTTTTTTTTGCTACAGGAGCACTTCATAAAATAGATGGCATCATGAGGAAAGAACATCATGTGAAAATATTGAAGCAACATCTAAGACATCAGTCAAGGAGTTAAAGCTCAGGATCAGATTGGTCTTCAGCATACAGTCCAAGTGATTGTAAAGTGGCCTAATGACAGTAAAGTCCTCGGTTTGGTGAGGCCACCAAGCTCTGACCTCAGTCCTCCAGAGCATTGGCAGGTAGATCTGTAAAGTCATGTGGCAGCGAGGCGACCCAGAAACCTGACTGAGGTAAGCCAGTTCTGTCAGGAAGAATGGGACAGAACTCTAGCAAACACTGAGAAGGTTCTGGAAGGAACCCAGAGGAGGCGTGAGACAAAGGAGGAGTTTATCGTGTTTTCATGCTTGACTACTAAACAAGGCTCCAGTCACTAGGTGGCAGCAGTGCTCAAAATAACCAACAGGCTGCCTGTGAAACTCAGTAGAAGAAGGAGCCTGCTATACACTGGTGTAAACAGTAGACAGCTGGCGGAGCTGGAGAAGTCTGTAACAGTGAGGAGAAAACGGTGGCAGAGGCAAAACTAAGAGAATTTTTTTTCATTATGAAAATAAAGTTATAATGTTAGTTAGATAAAGAAATATATTACCAGAAGGAAGTCATAAAATTACTAGAAAAAAAAGTTCAGTAGAGTTATGAAGATCTGACATGACCAGCTCAGCATGTTCTTATGATTACTTGATCCATTGCTTGACAGAAAATAAGAAACTGGTAAAAGGCAGTGCTGCCTTTTACTGGTGTGTGTATAGAATTAATCAGGCATACAAAGCACTGCTGCTAGAGTTCTGACCAACACCAGGAAAGTGGATCAAATTACAAAAGTCCTTAAATATCTGCTCTGGCTCTTAAAGGACGGGCTTTGTATTGATCTATAAAGCACTATTGGTTTTGATCCAGAACACACTTCTGAGTTACCAGAAAAATATGAGAAATTGGTCTCTGTAGAACCCTTTCTTACTTGGTTCCTGGACCAGAGCCACACCAGGTTACGTTTCTTTTCTCCTCACCTGTGGAAAACCTGAAAGGACCAGAAATCGTTGCTTCCTTTAAATCAGGATGGAAAACATCCGATTAACGATTTTCATCTTTAATGTAAAGTTTTTATGCTTTATTTTTAATTTCCGTAATGCACTTTGGATTGCTTGGTGTGTGAATGTTGCTGTATGAATAAACTGAACTTGCCTGGTTCCCAAGTGATGGCAGGAGAGACTGATAAGAGCAATTGAAGCCTGGACTCCAGTAATGTTCTGGTAAAAAAAACCAAAAAGTGAAGCTCACTCTACCAGTCTGTCTACATTCCAACCTTTAGCTGTAGTCATGAGACACAGATCATGACTAAAGGAATGAGATCCTGGATACAGTCAGATAAAACATGGATGGATGGATTTAATATACAAAATGAGAGATGGTAAAAAAAGACATATACACACAAAAAGAGAGAGGGAGTCAGAGAGGAAGCTGTAAAGCTGGAGAAAGTAAGACACCAGTAAACAGGAAATAGATGTGAAGAGAATGGCTTTTGTTTCCAGAGACTCTTAACGAGTGTAGTTTTGTGCACACATCTAATAAGGGGTGGGGGATGATAATTAAAAAACATCAAATTAATTTAATAATTCAAAAATTTTATGTGTTGACTGATACTATTGGCTGCATCAAACTAATAACAATATTGGCTTTAGGAACATTTGAATTGATTTACTGTATCAGTCCTGTTTCTACAGAACATTGTTCTTACTATGGAACTCACTGATAGAAAGTATCGTCTAGCATTATTCCATGTGATCTCTCTGTTACACTCTTGTTCTTGTACATTAACTTTGACCAACTTCAGGAACTTTCACTTATTTCTCCAAATGTTTCCTTTTATTTATTCATGCTCATCTTGTATAAGTTAAGTTGTATATGTCTTGTTATGTATTGCTAACATGTAACAGTCACTTATGTAATGCATCGGCTCAGTGAAGCTGACCAAACACTGCATGCGCCATAAACAAAGTCATGGGGATTATAGGGCCATGAAAATTTAACAAGGAATAAAATGTCTAAAGCATTCCTTTGTCTGACTTTAATTGCTTAGTATTTGGAAGAATAGTCAACACAGACTGAACGGCTTCGTTCTAAAACAGTGCAGAAAATCAATGTCATGGTTCACAACTCTGCCTCCTGTTGGGACAAATTGAGTTCAATGAGAGAAATCCCAGAAGAAGAACCGACTGAGATGAGAATCGAGCAATCAGGCTTGTTTGCAGTGGAAAAAAAATATTTTGAGCTGTACAGAAGAAACAGTGCCATCAACAGCCATGATGGTCAAAGCGTCAGCTGCTTCTTTTGGAATGCAATTACATTTGCTATTTTTTTATTATTATTATTTTGTGTGTGTGCTTTTTGGAAAGAAAATTGCACAAAAATGTTATTTTCTACTTACTCATTATTGACCACATTAAAAAAAATATTTTTTGAAACTGTATATTTTTCAATTATATATGTTGTATTTTAAAATGAAGCTCAAATAAGTACTTCTGTTACTGCTTCCTGATGAGAACATCCTTAATAAGTAAGAGAACCATCAAATCTAGCAGGACTTGGGTGTGAAACAGCTTTTATTTTGAAGGGGCTCGGTGGATGTTGCACATGCATTGACGTGCGTTTGGCTTCAACTAGACGGAGGTAGAGAGACAGACAGAGAGAGAGAGAGTTTGATCGGCGCCCTGACTCTGTCTTGTGCAGACGGAATACTGAGACTCCTGCGTTGGAAGGGAAACCTCTTCATTCGGCTCCAAGGAGGATTTTAAATGAAGGCTTCGGGTTTGCTGCTGGGGATCGCGGATCTTTGTTCCGTTTATCTCCCCCGCCGCGGGATGAGAAGCTGAGGGACGGGGACAGGAGCACCGCGGGGAGACGCTGCGTTCAGCTCGGCAACAAAGAAGCGCTCAGGGAAGCTGCTGAGGCTGAGGGAACGTCAAGTTATTCCCAACAAACAGAAAGTCGTGCCGCGGATCCTTCCTCGCCATGCTGCTCCACGGACTGCTCCGCACGGCGGTTTCTCTGCTGCCCTTCATCCTGCCCGCCTCCTTCAGGGTCAACGCTCAGTACGGAGACCGAGGAATGTCTATCCCGGAGCACGGATTCTGCCAGCCGATCTCCATCCCGCTGTGCACGGACATCGCCTACAACGAGACCATCATGCCGAACCTGCTGGGCCACACGAACCAGGAAGACGCGGGACTGGAGGTCCACCAGTTCTACCCCCTGGTGAAGGTGCAGTGCTCCCCGGATTTAAAGTTCTTCCTCTGCTCCATGTATGCGCCCGTGTGCACGGTGCTGGAGCAGGCGCTGCCCCCGTGCCGCTCTCTGTGTGAGCGCGCGCGGCAGGGCTGCGAGGCGCTCATGAACAAGTTCGGCTTCCAGTGGCCCGACAGCCTCGCGTGCGAGAAGTTCCCGGTGCACGGCGCGGGCGAGCTGTGCGTGGGCCAGAACATGTCGGACCGCGCGGAGCCGGAGGGGCCCGGGCACTACCCCACCGCGCGCTCCCCGCCCGAGCCCACGCACGGTCAGTTTAGGTGCCCGGGGCCCCTCGTCGTCCCCCCCTACCTGAACTACCGCTTCCTGGGGCAGGAGAACTGCGGCGCCCCGTGCGAGCTGAAGAAGTCTCACGGGATGATGTACTTCAACGAGGAGGAGCTGAAATTTGCTCGAATTTGGATCGGAATCTGGTCGATCCTGTGCTGCGCCTCCACTCTGTTCACGGTTCTGACCTACCTGGTGGATATGAAGCGCTTCAGCTACCCAGAGCGGCCCATAGTCTTCCTCTCTGGCTGCTACACCATGGTGTCCATCGCCTACATTGCTGGATTCTTACTGGAAGACAAGGTGGTTTGCAATGATCGCTTTGAGAAAGAGATGAGGACTGTGGTGCAGGGCACCAAGAAGGAGGGCTGCACCATCCTCTTCATGATGCTCTACTTCTTCAGCATGGCCAGCTCCATCTGGTGGGTCATCCTGGCCCTCACCTGGTTCCTGGCAGCCGGGATGAAGTGGGGCCACGAAGCTATCGAGGCTAACTCCCAGTACTTCCACCTAGCAGCCTGGGCCGTTCCCGCCATAAAGACCATCACCATCCTGGCAGTGGGCCAGGTGGACGGAGACGTGCTGAGCGGGGTCTGCTTTGTGGGCATCAACAGCGTGGACGCCCTGCGAGGCTTCGTCCTGGCTCCTCTCTTCGTCTATCTGTTCATCGGAACTTCCTTCCTCCTGGCCGGATTCGTGTCCCTCTTCCGCATTCGGACCATCATGAAACACGACGGCACCAAGACGGAGAAGCTGGAGAAGCTGATGGTGCGGATCGGGATCTTCAGCGTGCTCTACACTGTGCCGGCCACCATCGTCATCGCCTGCTACTTCTATGAGCAGGCCTTCCGTGAGCAGTGGGAGAGGACGTGGGTCAGCCAGTCGTGTAAGACGTACGCCGTGCCGTGCCCCATCCAGAACCACCCCAACATGAGCCCGGACTTCACTGTCTTCATGATCAAGTACCTCATGACGCTCATAGTGGGAATCACTTCCGGCTTCTGGATCTGGTCTGGGAAGACCCTGAACTCATGGCGGAGGTTTTACACGAGACTGGCCAACAGCAAACAGGGCGAAACCACAGTGTGACGGGCTTTTCTCAAACTCACTCCTGGTTTTTGGACCCACCAGAGACCTTCGCTCTGTTTTACTGTACATACACATTTGTGAGATTTTTAAAAAATTATATATTTGTATTTAAAGGCTGAAAAAAAATAGTCCATCTTTTTTCATCTTTGGATATGTTGGAGAAACATCACAAAAAGCCAGCTAACCGTTGCGAATCCTGGTGTCTGTCTCATGACCCGATTTACTGTGGACACCCATGGGAGTACTTCACACGGAGTGTTTGTGTCTGTAGGTTGGTGGAGCACTTGTGAGCGAGTGCAGGGTCTATTCTAAGCAGAGTCCCATGAAACCCAAGTGCTTCCTCGTGGCCTCCTCTTATCCTGATTAACCAGCTGGACTTTGTGTCTGAGGAAGCGAGCTTACGCTTTCTGAGGCCTCGTGTTGGTATGGATGTGAGTCAGTGAGACAGATGGTTATGGACGGTGTATTTTATGGGCCCTTGCAGATGTAACATTCCTCTGTTAAAGTAAAAAAAATAAGTTCTTATTGCCATGCAAATGGAAAATAAGGCTTCTGCTGCAGAGCTCTGGCTCTGAACCAGGACAGTTTTCACTCTTTCTTTTCTTTTCTTTTTTTGCATATATGGGAGTCCTTAGTGCCAAATGCCTTCCTCCATACAATAATACAGAAAACCTGAGCAAAATAATCTTCAGAGCACAGTCAAATAAAACAAGGGGATTTAGGATTAGGAGATTTAAGGTAAAAATAGAATCATTTAAAATATTTTTTTCCTAATAAAGAGCTTTTTGGACACCTTGGGATTTTAGATGTCACTACAAGGAACTTATAAAAAATGTTAAAGAATAAAAGGCGAATTTCGGCCGATGATAAATTGCTCTAGGAATTATTATGATAAACAATAATATAGTTGTTTTGAGACTATTTTCATGTAATAGAATCATGATGGCAAAATAATGCAAGGTTGTCCTCTCAAAGATCAATAAACTTTAATTTAGTAAAGAACACTTAATACTGGAACTGGAAGATATTTGAAATATTCTCCCCCAAAAGCTTCCGACCAAAACCAAGAAACAAAACGGAAATAAAAACCACACACCACCGAGACCATGAATGAAATGGATTATGAGGAAAATTGCTCTGTTTTATTACATTAATTATCAGAATGGAAATTATTCAGCTGATTTTAAGTGATCATGTGGTCAATTGATTTATTTCTTACTGCGAGAGGCTAGTAACTGATCAATGTAGTAAGCTGCTGGTCATTTAATAACTTCAACTTTTGCAACCTTTGTTGTGGAACTTTTTCAACTGGTGATAAATCGGGCCATCAAAGGAAATGTGGTGGAGCTGTTCTAATTAAAAAAGATATGCAAAAAGTTATTTAGTCATTATGTGACCCATTTTATTGAGTCAACTGGCTCAAATGGGGTTAACCACCAAAATAAATGAGAATAAAGAAACATAGGGCTGGAAGCGATTAATAGGATTAATCAGGTTAAATCGACTATTGAAATAATGATCAACTAATTAAGTTATCAATTAATCGTTCAAGTGGAATGTACAGACTCGTAGACCATTTCCTAAATGAATAACATATTCAGAGCAGTAAATAGCCATTTTTAATTTAAAATTAAAACTATTTCTGTCTGAATATGTTTAACATAAAAATCAAGTGGCAGTTTCAGGTTAAAAAAAAAAGAAAAAAAAACATTTCCAACCAACTCTTGCTATCCAGTTATTAATCTTAATAAATAACATCAGGTCAGGCCTGCACTGTATGGATGTTCAATCCAGCTGAAAGGCCTGAGCTTTCCTCATGTCAATGTTTGAAGGATTTTCTTTAGCTGCCGATTCATCCTTTGCCCTAAATGATCAAGTATTCACTAAAGGAATGCTATTACTGCATTTTATGCAGTAAGTATTTATTTCCTTATTTCTAAAATTAATTGAAATATTTTACTTGCATTTCGTATTGTATTAAAAAGATAAAATCTGCAGAATGTGCCAGTTTTTATCTGATTAATCCATTATTTGGCTGAATAATTGATAGAATAATCAATTACTAAAATAGCCCCTAGCTGCAGGCCTAAAGTAAAGATTTCAGAGGAGGATATACGATTCAACGAAGGTACATGTGTGATTTGAGAGTTTTTTGACCATGTATCACCATAAATGATGCAAACAGTTATCAAGTACAAAATGGCATTAAGTGTGAAGCTGAATTTGGATGGACAAAAGTGGGATTGTGTTGGTCCAAAATAAGGGTTCAAACTGGTGATGGTGTGAAATGACTCAAATTAGTTAACAATTTAATATAATTAAACCTGATCATTTACAGATGTAGATCATCTGTTCCTCCACAGCTCAAAATTAGAGCATTAATATGTTTTGACAAAATTAAATCAAAAAGCAGCAGATGCTTTAAATTTATCTGCAAAACTCATTTAAAGAGAAAAAGCAGCAGGTTTTACTCACAGGTGTGAAATGATCAGATATCTGTCAAACTCTGGAGATTTTTGACAGTTGTACAAATAATTAGCAGAACATCTAAAGAAAATTAATATGGAGTGGTTTCATAATAACTATTTTTAGAGGGGGAAAAAAGTAAACCATGCATTTTCTGTATTTTGGATCTTTTAGTGAAGTCTTTCTGGGTCTTTACAGTACTTGACATAAGAACAAAATTAGCTAAAAATGATAGAAAAATGTTAGATGTGCTAGATGCAATTTTAATTCATAAGGAGGTAAATCCAAGCAGAATTATTGATGCAGCTGGCCTTGCAGGATGTAATCTGCGTTATTTTGTGGGTAACGAGGCTCTGAAAACGTTCTGGGTCAAAGTGAAAGGCTGTGGGCGCCTCATGATGATGCATTAGAGGGACATAAACGCCAGGACTTTTATTAATCCAGCATGGAAAATAATATTCTGACAGTTTATGGAGATGTGTGTTGTCCACAGGATAGTGGGTCTCCGAGGCTGAACAGGGTGCTGTGATGGAGGGATCAGGGTCGGGATGAGGGATGGGGGAGATCCATGAATATGTAACCTTGTTTTTTACTTGGAAGCTGAATGTTTGAGTTGGTGTTCAAAGGCCTGTCGGTGAGGTGCAGATTGTGGAGAACATGGCTGCAATGCAGGACTGAAGCGCAGCCAGCAGCTTGCATGTCTTCCACTGCAGAAAGGAAGCGTTGTATTGAAATGCAGAGTGGCCACTCACACACACACACACACACCCCTGCACGCAGAGACTGCGTATCCTTGTCGGATTCTCTTCCACACGGTGCTTCCGATTCCTAAGAACTCTTTCTTTGTCTTGACGTACCTACAGTTGTCACGGCTTTGAAGTAATTTTCGTTACCTTTGCTATGAAGAGGACATTTTATATTTATAGAAAAAAATCTTATATAAGCACACACGACATTGATTTCTTTATAAATAAAAAAACAAACTCACCAATGCAACTTTGGAGCTATTTGTCTAATGTCTTTTTCTTGTGTCAAAAAAGTACAGCATTCTTTATATGTCTGATGTTTTTATACATAAAAAAAAAAGAATAACACATGATCTTTGGAAATTTCTGGTGTGTATGCTCACTTTAAAACTGTAGGAGGGGAGACAGGCAGGAGATGGCCGCTCGGCTCTGAAGATTCCTTCAGATGAAGCTAATATGTGGCTTGGCCGAGTCGAGCTCAGTGAGCGTTCTGGGTGTTTTCTCGCTGAGCAGCGGCAGAGGAACAGCGAGGAAAAGGAAATTCTTCTCATGAAAGATGTGCTGCTGAACTTTCAACTATGCAGACAGTAAAGATTGGAATTTATTATTTTTAAGGGGGGCTTGCTTTTTAACCCAAATTCCTTTTTGTTTCCAGAAGTTGGTTTGAGAGGAAGTCTAGTGAATAATGCGCTCCATTTCATGCAGTGAAACAGCCTGGCTTAGAGTTACACAGATTGTACGACGGTGTAGACATTGTTCTGTCTACATTGTCATACAATCTGTGTAACAGACTGTATGACAGCATAAGCTCCCCTATCAACAATATTTGCTGCTTCAAACACCAACAGGCTAAGAAGGCAGAGGAGATTGATTTTTTTCATAGATAATCAGTCTAATAAAAATAATTTTAATAAATATGTAAAAAAGCTTCTTTTTTTTTTTTACTAAAAGTTACATACTGCAGCTTGAACACACATCACTTAAACACTGAGGCAGCTACTAATTGAATGTAACTGGCTTATAAAGTTTGTTTCCATTTCCATTGAAATAGTAAATCTTAAGGAGACATAGGAGTTCACTTTGTTGGTTTCTTGACCTTAAACCATTTAAAGCTGTAGTATGTAACCCTGATACAGAATATGTTTTTTTATGTATTTGTTAAAACTGTGTGACAGAACAACATGAGGCAAGTGATCTGTGAAAAGATTGATTTCCTCCTCCCCTCTGAACTGGAATGCGACGTGCTCCGTAGAAGACCTTATATGTTGCCACAGTAGAGCCTCGGGGTTAAAAACAGCCTCCAGCCTGCTGCAGCCACCATGTTGAGGCGTCAGCTGCCACAGCCATTGTTCCTGCTCTCTTCAACTGTTTCACAGCTTTTACATCAGCACTGCCCCAACAACTCCTGACTTGGACTGTCACATACATAGACATCTGACAACTGTGAAGACTGACCTTGGGGGCTGGGACGTGGAACATATGTTTCACACAACAACACTGACTGAGTCGATTGCTTTGTAAATAGAAATGTGAGGCTAACATGTGGCCATCTGGAACAGACTGTTTCTCTGTGATTGTGACACAGTATAGTTGTTAAATGTTGAACCCTGAAGCAGATCAACAATCCCGTGCTCATCGCAGCAGAATCCTTACATCTGGTTCTGCTCTTTGATCAGAATTTGGTCACAACATGTTCTGTTGTTTTACAAACGTCCTGCTTTATATGCAGCTGAAAAAAATATGTCTGTCTTCTGTGTAGAAAACTTCACAATCTGACGAAACAAAGTGAGAGATTTAACTTATTTTCAAGAACTTATTCAAGATCAAATAAAATGTCAGATTTTTTTATATTAAAACTCTTTTTACACCCAATTTCATTTACCATTACAGAAGTGAAATTGGAATATTGGTAAAATAATTATCTTAAACCTTATTTTGATGTAGTATTATAGACTATCAGACTAACATGTCTGATAGTCTGGTAGACTACCAGACTATCAGACACAACTACTATCAGATTGATTGATTGATTGATTGACTCAATCAATCAATCAATCAAGTTTATTTGTATAGCACTTTTCAACAACAAGGATCAGATCAAAGTGTTTTACATCATAAAAATATAAAATCATATAACACACAATCAGCAATTGAAGCATTATATTTTATTAGGTGCCATCTTTACTCATCAGAATGTTGATTAATGTTTCACTGATTGTTTCAAAAGCAACTCAGCAGGTGGGTTTTTAGTCTAGATTTAGAGGAACTCAGTAGACTCGGTTCGATTATGGAAAAAACATTAGTTACATTTTCAGCTGGTGTGGTTCTCTTTCACACTGCTCTGTGTGAAATGAACCAAACCTTTTGAAAAACCTGTTTCCCCCTCACCTGTAGGGGCGCTGCACTAAGAACCATTTAGGGAATCGACCGCGCTGCAGTCCACTTTCTGCTTTTGGAGCGGTCTTCGGTCTGCTTGGCGTTCACATGTGCATTCTAACTGCACCTAAGTCCACTTCAACCAAACCTACAGCTAAGCTGGTAGGTGAACCACAGTTCACTTTCTTGGTCTGCATCAGGGCTCAATTGTGCATTCACTCCTCCAATATGCCTTTGTAGACAAACAAACTGGAGTTGAATTAAAGCAGACTTAATGGAGATGGTGGGAATTCCCCTTTATTCTACTCTAACATAACATGGGAGGTAGCTGACACAAACAGCTCAGCACTAATGCTGAAACCACATCACATCTCATGTCACTCAGTGTAAATATGGCAGAATATTTCTAAGAGTGCCTTCACCATGACTGTCAGGAGACATTAGTTATTTTAATGAGGACAATAAATGAGGAGCTTGATTTTTGGCTCATCAACAGCAGAGTGGTACAGCGCCCGCGTTACTGGAGATGAACTCCTAATCCATCTGCCTGTCCCCCATTCTACCCTAAAATCATTCATAAAGAAGATACCAAGACACTTGAACTCCTCACCTTGAGGGATTGACGCCCAACCAAGATGGAGCAATCCATGTTTTATTCAATCAGGAACCACAGGCTCTTAGCTTTAGAGGAAAGCTAAGAGTCCACACTTTCCTCTTAGCTGTGGACTCCTACCACATGCTGAAGGTCATAGATTGAAGAAGTCAACAGAACCACATCATCTGTGAAGAGCAAAGATTGGATGCTGAAGTTCCCAAACCAAACAGTTCACACTGAACTGTGACATCAATGCATCATTTATTTATTGGTTTTATTCTAATTGTTCACTTCTACTGTTTTATTTTTTGGTAGATTATTAATATTCATTATTTATTTCATTTTAACTTAGTAGCTCAGTTGAGTGTTACTATCATAGTGAGTTTGTTAAGTGAAGTATTTCAAGTAGAGGGTGAATTACGTTTGTTAGTAAACTTTTAATTTTTTGGAGAGAATTTATATATTTATGCTGTTCAAGAATGTCAGATCTGAACTTAATCCTTCATCTACTGTATTTAATACCTAATCCTCCTCAGGCAGGTATTCATAAACAATAACTGAGACTGAGAATTATTTGACTATTTCCTGATAATCAAGCTGCGCCTCGATTTGGTCATTTTAATCTAAATTAATTTAGTTAATACTTGCCTTTTAGCATTTTTTCATAAATTGCCAAACCTATTTTTGCAAGACAGTCCTCACAATCTGATAAATCCCCTAAATTTTATAAGGTCAAGCGGATAAATGTTTCTAAGATTCATCATGGTGATAGACTGACTGTTGCCCCTGAAAACCACTGTTTTTCTGTTTCTTCTACTTTTACATTTGTACAGTGATTTACATGACAGAGCATAATCTTATTAGGGACTTTAGAGTTTGATCATCAAACATGAAGTGGTGTTAGTGACATTCTTCAGCAAAATACAATCCAATGAGTGATTGGATTGTCTATCTGGATCTCATTATAAACCCAGATAGAATTCACATGACCCCTGCAATAGAAAAATGTCATCAGGGAAGGAGTTTGCACATTAAGACAAAATCAGATTTTCAGGGAATCTTCAGGACACAAACAGCTCAGAGACAGAAAACAACAAACCTTTTCTTGTGGAAAGCATGTGTAGAGTGTTTTTTTCCCCAACATGTATGTCATTCTTCCTGTTTCAGTGAGAATCGCCTCAGGCTACACTTTATTAAAGTTCCTAAGCTAAACTAGTTTAGCAACCTAAACAAAATTACAGCACAGAGTACGACTCTCTCCATGAATTTCTGTTTTCACCTGAACTAACCTTGCCACCAGTAGAGGAGTAGAAGTCTAAAAGAAAAGGAAAGAGGCTTCTGTCATCTGAAAGAAGAGCGCCATGTCTGAGCCTGCCCCTGTGTACACAGATTTCCATGTCTGTCATTACCTTGTGTACAGCCAGAACTGAAACAGAAACATTCCCGCTCTGTTTCTACATGTATGACAAGGTCGGCTTGCTTCCGTTGTGAGCCAACAATCTCACACATGCAGAAGTAGCTTTTTATTTATTTATTGAATGTAACTGGCTTATAAAGTTTGTTTCCATTTCCATTGAAATAGTAAATCTTAAGGAGACATAGGAGTTCACTTTGTTGGTTTCTTGACCTTAAACCATTTAAAGCTGTAGTATGTAACCCTGATACAGAATATGTTTTTTTATGTATTTGTTAAAACTGTGTGACAGAACAACATGAGGCAAGTGATCTGTGAAAAGATTGATTTCCTCCTCCCCTCTGAACTGGAATGCGACGTGCTCCGTAGAAGACCTTATATGTTGCCACAGTAGAGCCTCGGGGTTAAAAACAGCCTCCAGCCTGCTGCAGCCACCATGTTGAGGTGTTTCTTCCAAAACATATGAATAATGTTGAACTGATGAACAAATCTGTTATGTGAATAACTGATTTTATTTTAGCCTTCTGAAATCTAATGAAATAGAAACAGACAGAGATTGTCTAAAGATTTCCATCTCTAGAGATTTACCATGAGGCTAATTCTGTTCTCACAGACTCCCATGTTTATCAAAGTAGTAGCCGACAGCACAAGAGGTGGGTTTGTATTCTATGTGATGCATAAGGGCGAGTCACTAATCTGGTGAAAACCTTTGTTTCACGCTTTGCTTCATCCAGAGGGTCTGGGCTGACACGTTCTGCCTTTGAAAATATTTGTGATCCTCATATGGCCAAAAATAAAACATGAGTCTGACACCCCTGTTCTAAACCCAGTGTCCGTATTCATGCTGGTTTCTGTAGGTATGTTTCCTTTTGCTGGGGCTTCATTTGCATTTCGGAGCAGTGTGTGTGTTTTTTTGTTTTTTGTTTTTCTAGAAAGCACTTTGAATCACACTGGGTGAGCTGTGCTATTTAAAGAGGAACACATTCCTTTGTTTTGCTTTGACGCATCGAATGGAAACTTTGAATGTATAGCTAAATAAAGTAAATGCGGGTTATATTACAAAGTAAGTCAACCTTCACTAGTTTGTTTGTTTTTTTCAGTATTAATCTGTCCCATCCTGTTTTATGTCTGTTCTGTTACATGAAAAGTAAATTTTCCTGTAATTTGGTGGAATGTTCTATGAAGAAAGGACCTCCTCCCAAAGAGAGGTTTCCATTTTACCTCTCCTTGTTGGATCTCAAAGTGCCTGAAGGTCAGTTCCCCTCTGCTCAGTAGCAGCAGCATCCCATCAAATGAGCTGGCACCACCCGCGCAGCTCCACCTGTGGATGACTGATGTGCTGTTTCATACACTTCTTATGTCGTCTTTCACTCAAACGCCCACCAGTGTCACCGCCTGCTGCAGGAGTCACATCCGCAGCGTTCACATGCTCCTCTGTTTCATCTGTTTCCTTCTGTCAGTTCCATGTGAACGCTTGTTTTTCTCTCATTTCATTTGCATTACACTTTAGGTGAGGCTAGGTGATTGTCGGGGTCGATACATGGTCCTGTGTCTGTGCCAATGTCAGCAGATTCCAACACATCTGGAGCAGAGGAACGCTCTGTAGCTGTCCCTCAGGAGAACTTGTAAATTCTGCAGCACGCATCGTAATGAGGACTGTTAAAGAGCGCGCTGGTTAAGCTTCTGTTTCAGAAGAGAGAGCAGCTCTCAATGCAGGATCAGTTACAGGGTCAGCGCAGTAATGGGGGTCATATTTATCAAACCACTGAATCAAATCCATAATTCATAAAACACATTTTAAAGCACTGCACATGTATTCAGAACCGACTCACTCCTACTTATTTATTTATTTGTTGGGAGAAAAAAAACTGACATCATTCTGGTCCAAACGGGCCACTTCCAAGTGTTGTTGAATTATCCAATTAAAAATGAGAATGTCACGAAAATGTAGCATACATAAAACTATTAGAACCGTATGATCAACAAGGCTCTTAATGCTCAGCATGTCAAATAAACTGAAGGCTACATTCACAAAGCAGAAAAAGTGAGTCCCAAGTCCTAATATCTTTTTACTCGCCAAAAACTTTGATCTGCGTCAAACTCTGTTATGTGCAACTGAATCAGATCCTAGAAATAAATATTATAAAGGCCTTTTGTCTTCTCCATTGTCTTTTTTAGAAATCATTAGTTAAAATTGACTTGTATGTTAAGGCTTTTAATATTTGAATTTCTTTCGTATTTTTAATATTTCACTTTGTCATATATATCTTAATTGATTTGGTACATTTTTTTGTGTTTCTTGTTTCATTCATTGTGTTGTTTTAATTAATGTTTTTTTTTTGTTTGAAGCACTTTGTAGTACTTGTTTGAAAAATACTATTATTATTATATGATTCTGATTGTTTTCAAAGCGTCTACAGTCTGAACAGTCACATCGCATTTATCCGACTTTTACATCATGACAGGAGACATGAAGCCAGATGCAGTAAATTTCCACTGACCATATAATTTACAATTTGACATTTCGGACATACATTTGCTTAATGGAAACATGACAATTTCAAAAGGAAAAAAAATATTACAAGTTTGACGTAAGATAAGGTTGGTTTTTTTTGGTCACATCAAAATTGGTTTATTTAGCAAAACTGCAATGGAAACACTTTTTAGTTATCACACGAGTCACATTATCAAAAATCAGACGTTGGTGATTGTCGGTTTGCGCAATGGTTTGCCTCATTGCGCAAACCACAAAGAAGACAACAGGAAGTAGGTAGAGGATGATTGTTCTGCATGTTTATTAATGTCTAATCACGTGAACCAACTTATTTATGTGTCTTCAATCGCGTTATTTAATGGAAACACTGCAATTGTGTTTTCCAATGGAAAGATTGAGCAATAAGTATCTGTCAGAATGTCTTCAGGAAGAAAGACTTATATTTATGACTTTCTTGTAGATTGTTTCTACCTTCAGCAACAATTTATCTTGTTGCTGAAGGTAGATGACTGAAAATGTTCATGTCATATTTTTTCGACATTAGCCAAATGTAGACAACATTTTTTGCACATTAGTAATGGAAACACAGCTTCTGAAGCACACCACATTCTTTTTACTATGATTTTAAAATACAGATGAAAGCATGGATGCGGAACTCCATCGGTTTTAGTCTTTTCCGAGGCAAACAGAACTCTAAAAAACATTAGATGCAGTCTGAAGTTTTCCTCCCGCAGAGCTGACCTGAAAAAGTCTGGTTGTTTCCAGCCTGGTGGAGGCTGAGTGCAGCTACATCATCACTGCTTCTTAAAGTACGAGGGCAAAAGAAAGCTGAAGAGCTCCACGTTCCTTTTTTTCCACTCCCTTTTCTCTGCGTCTTGCGGCTCCAGCTGAAAGCAGCTATGCAAGCGTGAAATTTGGTAATGAAAGGTGGCCATTTTCAACCTTGACTGTTTCAGAGGCAGCAACAGATAAGAGCCAAGAGTAGAGGGATGGCCTTTAAGTTCAGCATGAGGACAGTAGGGCTGCTGTCCCTGTCTCTGCTTTATCTGAGCTGCTGTTCTTATGGACTCTGTGGTAGAAGTGAGACAGAGACTAAATGTTTTGCAGAGGATAATCCTATAAAGTGTTGTTAAGTAACAGCCTCTATTTTAGGAACACGGTTTCCTCAGTTTCTCTCCATGAGTCACTTCTCAAATTATAGAATTGCATTTTGCAATTAATTCATTTTCTCCGCTCATGGCCTTTATGCAGTCACTTTGACATCAGTTTTCAAACTTCCCAGAAGGCCCAAACTTTCTTTAAGACAGGCACTTTTTTGTGCTGTGAAGTAGTAAAAAAGAATGAGCCCAAACTCAGCCACCGCATTATAAAAGACTGATTGGCAGTCAAACAGGGGTTTGATGGCGGTTATACGGGTTAAGGCGAAATTATAGTCTGGTTGAATAGATGTTTCCATCAGCTTGATGATCGAGAACAATTAAAGATGACCAAAAAAAGCAAATGGAATAAATACTTTTTCATGGTGAATTGTGTCTGTTCTAAATTTCCTGAGCAATTTAGTCTTTGCTGGAATCTCAGCTCCATACTGGTTGACGTAAGGGCCACTCTCCTGGAAAAAAATCCCCGTCCTGTCAAAGTAACGTGTGTGCTGTGTGGTTTTAATGTCATTCAAAGCCTGTATTATTATGTTTTTTATGTCTTTTTGCTGAGTTTACAACAGATGGGAGGAGGAAACCGAGGGAAACTACACCCTGGAAAATCTCCTCAAGCCTGATTTAAAACAGAAATATAAAGCTGTTCATGGCCAGACACCCAGTAACTCCCTATGAACGAACCGACTCAGATTTTTACATTGCACTTGAAAATGCAGATATTTAAGATGCATTTTTCAGTCTCCGATGGAAAGATTGAGCAATAAGTATCTGCCAGAATGTCTTCAGCAAGAAAATCACTTATTTAGCTTAGTTTGCTGCTAAAGGTAGATTACTGAAAATGTTCATGTCATGTTTGTCAGAAAGATTTCCATGTGGTAAACTTAATTCGATTCAAGTCAGTTGAATTTTATAGCCCCTTAAGAAGCAGTGCTGTTTTTGGATTAGGGGTTAGATTTAGGACTAAGGTGAGTATTGACTTTAGGTCAGTGGTTCCCAAACAAGCAGAATGGGTGAAAACAAAAACAGTTACACAAAAGTGTTTCACTGTAAAGATGGTTTATAGTGTGTTTTGTTGCAACCTGAAGTGTGAAATAAACTTCAGTGAAGTTTGAAAACAAAATATCTGTATAGGTTTATGTCTGGTTGAACGATGTGTGTACCCAGTTGATTTTTTCTCCTTTTTTGGGGGGAATTTTATTGTAATCCATAGGGGTTCCCAAAATCTTTGGGAACCACTGGGTTAGGATTAGGCTCTAGAAATGACTAAAAAAATGAATGGAAGTCAATGCAAAGTTCTTGTGATGATAGAAAAATATATAGTTTGTGTGTGTGCATGTGGTGCATTCGTGTGTGGGTGCTCATTTATATTATCTAATTAAAGGGGCAATATTAGGTAAAGTCAACCTTCTTGAGCTTCACATCATGTTACAATGTTATTCTTTCAGAAAAGTCAGAAGCACCTAAATGAGACAGAAGCCCAAATTCAAGACATTAAACTACAAAGTCAGATTTCTTTTAAGTTTTATTTTATTTTTATAACAACTGAAGGCAACTTAGTTGCTTAATAGTGCTATAAAACGGCACTATACGCCTGGAAGGCACACAATGATGCCCCTTTAAGACTTCTCCAGGTATATTTAGTAGTTTCTGAAGTTCAGTAGGCCCTATGGGAACAAAAGCCTGATTCTAATGTGACAGACCTCCTGTTTGAAGATCATGAGATAGAGATATTGTGTGAATTTAGTTTCGGTTGACGTTAGGGGTCGGAATATACCAGTAATGATTGGGGCTTGACATAAATCTATCTATCAATCATCCAACACCCTTATCCCTAGTGGGCGTCTCCTTTCTCCAGCGGTCAACGGACAAGAGGCGGGGTCACCCTGGACAGATCACCAGTCCATCACAGAGCAGCACAGAGACAGATGGGAAAAACAACCATGCACCCACACCTAAGGAGAATTTAGAGAGAATAATTAACTTGACAGTCAAGTTTTTGGACTGTGGGAGGAAGCCGGAGTACCCAGAGAGAACCCACCATGCACAGGGAGAACATGCAAACTCCATGCAGAAAGACCCCAGGCTGGGAATCAAACCCAGGACCTTCTTGCTGCAAGGCAACAGGGCTACCAACTGCACCACTGTGCCACCCTGGCATAAATCCAATTATTAAAATGAAAATAAGTCAGTCCAGTCATAATAAATACTTCCAGTTTTTTATTGCACTAATCCATGTAAAATATTCTTGTGTTATATTTTTATGACGATTTGCTCATAATGTACAAGGTTAAACACAAAGCTTGACCTAGAACTAATCAAATGCATGGCTCCACACTTCATTTTTGGGTTATGCAGCATTGTTATGGGATGAGTCATATAACCAGGCCAAACCCCTGCTAACATGGTTCTCATTACACTCACCATAGCCTTCAGACTGCTGGCGCTCTCGCCGCCTCGCTTCTCCCGTTCAGCACTGCACACACGCTACCAGGAACACTGCAGAGTGGATATTTATACCCAGGCCTGTGTTTCCCATTAGGATTGCTCAGCCTGTTCTCCTGCACATGGAGCTGATGGAAGGAAGTTCAGTTCTGGTCTCCATCGCCTGAGACAGCTCCCACATCAACAACACGCCTTCTACAGCACCAGAGAGGAAACCCATGTTTTAATAATCATCTCAATACTGTAAAGTGCACCCAATTTCTCTGACTAGATGTGACTTTCTTTAGGTTTTTCAAGGTGATAAAACATCACTGGTTAATCATGGAAGCAGGTGCATGTGATTGCTCACAGTAGCTGCGTTTCATTATGAATGTGCACAAATCTTTGTCAACATTGGGCTAAGATCAAGAAAACACAATTTTGCAATTGTGGTGTGCCCTTTAAATAATTAAATTAAAATTACACATGACTAAGATTGATCATACAGTAAGTCCTTAAAAATCATGGCAGCGATGAATGTAAAACGTTACATGAAGTATATTCATAATTCAGCCAATCAGAGGAGAGGTCGCCGTCTTCTTCAGGCGCTGGAACTACAAGTCGTCTCGCCACATAAACAAGCCTTGTTGTCATTCCAACATGGCTTCACCATGTTGGAATGACAACGTGTGTGATGCTGTGAGAGCTCTGGTGGAGCCAGCTGCAAGTTATCCAAAAAGATCAACCCAAAATCAAACCATCATCTTCCTACTGCTTCCTGTCGTCTTCTTCACAGATTCTGACAGTCGTACTGTTGATCACATGACTGTGAGCGAAAAAAGTGCTACCATTTGAGTTTGACAAAGTACATTTATTTTGATATGCCTTAAAAATCACATCCTCCCAGCGCAACAACTTTTTATTGAAAACGTTACAATTAAGCAAATTTATTTTCATAATTTCAGCTTGCACAATTGGTTAATGATAATGCAGCTAGGGAGGCTGTCGGTATGCAGCCATCTTCACACTGTAAGCTATAAGCACATTCAATAAAACATATGTTCTGTTCTTTCCACTCTAAGCAAAAATTTAAATTTTCTACATTCTTTCACCCATAAGGTTCTGGGTAAACATTGTCTTACCTAAAACAACCAAATGTAGACCCAGAAACATGACACCACCCATCATGTCATTATGTAAATAAGAAAATGGAAGATAATCCACAGGTGATGTGTACTCCATCATTCTTTAGCCCAACAGCTCAGAGGAATTTGCTTTTGTATGACTTTGTGTCTCCTCTTGTTATTGAGAACATGTGACCAACCACTCCCTCTACTACTAACACTAATTCAGTTTATTCAGCTAAGCTGACAAATGCAATCAGCTTAGATTGCATTTGTGTTTGCACAGCACTCTTATTAACAAATTAAACAAACTAATTAAAGGGGAAATTAAATAATTTCTCTTTACTTTAAAATCAAAGAACCTTCGATTTGAGAGCCAAAACTGGATCATCCTACACCAATAAGTGATGCATGCAGGTGAATAAATGTAAATATATTATACTTTTGAAGACATAAAGAGCATTTTCAGAGATTGAGGACCACCTTGTTTTGAGACAAACATAGAAACCCAAACAAGGACTGAATATAGGCCTGAAAATAATTAACGTACACCAAAGATGAGTTATTTAAAATGCAGTTTGTAAGTTGTGATAAAACAACTACAAAGGGATTGTTGGGTCTCTGAAAAAGTTTTTTTTTTTTTTCATTTTTGTGAACCCATCCATCCATCCATCCATTTTCTGTTCACCCTTGTCCCTAATGGGGTCGGGAGGGTTGCTGGTGCCCATCTCCAGCTACGTTCCGGGCGAGAGGCGGGGTACACCCTGGACAGGTCGCCAGTCTGTCGCAGGGCAACACAGAGACATACAGGACAAACAACCATGCACACACACACTCACACCTAGGGAGAATTTAGAGAAACCAATTGACCTGACAGTCATGTTTTTGGACTGTGGGAGGAAGCCGGAGTACCCGGAGAGAACCCACGCATGCACAGGGAGAACATGCAAACTCCATGCAGAAAGACCCCGGCCGGGAATCGAACCCAGGACCTTCTTGCTGCAAGGCAACAGTGCTACCAACTGCGCCACTGTGCAGCCTTTTGTGAACCCATTATGTTTTATGATCCTTGTGCATGGTTACACTCCTGGTAGGCATGGACTTATTTAATTTCCCTTTGGGATTAATAAACTATTTTTGAACTTGAATTTGTGTCTGACTCAGGTAATATAAAAAATATACATATTGACACAATGTCAATATGTACATATTGTTAATACAAAGGTTTCATGAAAAATCTGAATATGGCATTGCTTTTAAGACTGTTGTCAGTGATTATGTTAGTAATTGAGTAATCTATCAGTTATTCTGATGATTAATTGAGTAATCAAAAAAAGATGAATTTAAAATATTGGTTGACACTGTCATAACAGGGGCTGCACAGTGGCGCAGTTGGTAGCACTGTTGCCTTGCAGCAAGAAGGTCCTGGGTTCGATTCCCGGCCGGGGTCTTTCTGCATGGAGTTTGCATGTTCTCCCTGTGCATGCGTGGGTTCTCTCCGGGTACTCCGGCTTCCTCCCACAGTCCAAAAACATGACTGTCAGGTCAATTGGTTTCTCTAAATTCTCCCTGGGTGTGAGTGTGTGTGTGAATGGTTGTTTGTCCTGTATGTCTCTGTGTTGCCCTGCGACAGACTGGCGACCTGTCCAGGGTGTACCCCGCCTCTCGCCCGGAACGTAGCTGGAGTTGGGCACCAGCAACCCTCCCGACCCCATTAGGGACAAGGGTGAACAGAAAATGGATGGATGGATGGATGGATAATAATAATAATAATAGGGGGAAAAACTCTATCCACCTTAATCTTACTTACATATTTAAGAAAAACAACAACTTTGTGCTCTGTGCTAAATCAAATAATATAATTTTCAAACAAAATTTTCAATCAAAATGAAAAATGGAGCAGTGCACAAAATCTCCCACATGTCTGACAGGTTTGTGTTGCAGGTCTGGATGCTGGCGGACGCTCAGAAGTGATCCACACGGAGGGCTGAAATGAAAAGCGGATGCTTTTTTCAAAAAGCTGTCTCTCTCAGATATGACTTTTGGCCGAGCAGGAAGACGCTGGATGGCGGGAGATGGATTGTTTGGGTATTAACACAGTGTGAGGCCTGAGCAGGAGACGGTGCCAGAGTGTGGCTGGCAGCTTCATCACAGACTTGGGAAGTGAACAATCTGCAGTGTGACTGTTCTGATTTATACAGAACAGCTGTCAAGGGGAGTAGAATCATAACACATAAGGAGAAGTGAATTTCAGCAAACAGCGGCATATTATTTATTTTTTATTTTTTACAGTTCCTGCCATCACTGTTGGAGAACATTTTTTTCTTTCTAGCCCTGTTCTGGAGCCCATCTCCATGCTGTGGGGAACAGAGAGGGGGAGCAAGAAGTGGAATCCCAGGCCGGAACCAGCGTTTATTAGCGGTGTCCCAGTAATATAACCAGCTCTCTGCAGAGGCCCTTACAGCTTCCCTTTTCTTCCAAATCTCGGCCAGAAATGAGGCCATCATTAGCTGTTTTGAGGAGAAGCGTGCCACAGCCTGGAGAGAGAAAAGAGAAAACAGAGAAGGAGCCAGACTGGCACCATCAACAAGGACTTCTTTTCTAATACCTTCCTTCTTATTTTCAGTTTGGCTCACATTCGTCAAGAGAAATGGCCATCAACATATTCCCATTTATGTGCTAATTTACACAGTATGAAGACATTCTTGGCCCAGCACTTGTTTGGAACATCGGCTTTACAATCTGACAATGAAACGAAGGCCGCTCATCTCCCCCCTACAGAAACCTGAGACATGCAGGGGCCAGTGGGACCATATCTCAGCCGCGCATCTCTGCATTCACTCAACCAGGCAATGATCCATATATCTACATCAGACCATTTACAGAAAACAGTGGCGTGTCATTATCCAACTGTAAGGTAAGCCTGTTCACATGACATCATTGTACCCCTTCAGTATTTTCCTGGATGTATCAAGAAAATTGTTACGGTAAATTGTTACAATACATCCCTGGACTGGCTGCTTTGCAAACTAAGTAACTTTGTCTCCAAGTGTTTTAACTTGATAAGCTACATTTTCTTTTGAATATTGAAGGAATGCTTTCCAAAAAAATCCAAAAGGCAAATTTTTCACAAATAGTTTGGAGTTACATTTCTCAGAAAAAAAGCACCAGTAATGAATGAATAGGTGGGTGTACACTGTATTTTTTTTTATTTATTTGTTTATTTAAGGAACCCCATTAGTCTGTACTGTAATAGAGACTTTCTCGGGTTCATGTCAGCTTTACTATAAAAGTCTGTTCTAAACATTTTTAAAAAGACAAAGGTATTTCTGAAGACACAAACAAAGTTAAATTAAACATAAAATTCAAATCAACTACTTAAATAATTTACAAACATTACAGAAAGACATGAGAAAATACCTCACCACACAAACCTTTTCAACCATACCAGAACTTAAAATATACTGAAAGATAAGTACAACAATAACAAACTACAAATATAAATTTAAACATTCTATCAGGTCAATATTAAATCATTCTCCAATATAGGTTTTCTAAGAATTTTTTTTAATTTACATAATCAACCATCGATGTCATTTTAGAAGGCAACATAGTCCACAGGAAACAGCTCTGTACACCTCAGTTTTTTTTTTCAGAGCGTTGGTTCGAGGCAGAGGTCATGTGGAAGTGATAGTAGAGCAGGGCCGGCCCAAGGCAAAGCAAACTAAGCAGCGGCTTAGGCCCCAAGGCACCGATTGCCTCAGTACATGTTATGCAGTTTTCTGGCCGATCCCTGGGGACTGATCTTTAAAAATCCTGACCTGCCAATTTTGATTTTGGCTGATATAATTTCTTTTGTCTGAAACATCGCTAAATATAGCAAGGAAGTCACTGAGTTGGCAACAGTGGGGTGAATATTGTTAACTATTGTTAATATATTAATTGTTATAATTCAGACCTGACCTGGTGGGTCGTTCTGTCAGTCAAACCTCTCACTGTAGAGCAGAAGAGGACAGAGACTGATTTTTAAACATTTGCTGATGAAGATAAGATCAGGGGATAAGATGGACTTCACATGTAAGTATCAGCAGATCATGTTCCTCCAAAATTAAGGAAATCGGTGCCCAGAAATCAACTGGTCAATAAATCAGTTGGCCAATAAATGTATCCTATATTATACATGTATATAATGTAAACAGCACTGCCAGAGAGGCAATAGGTTTATAGCTGGTGTGTGAATGATCTAATGATCAGACTGCTGATTGCAGCCAGTTCACATTGTTAGCAGAAATAGAGGGCCCCAAAACCACATTTCGATTAGGGCCCCATGGAGGCTTGGGCTGGCCCTGTGGTGGAGGTTCATCTTGCATTAAAACAATGTCTGTTGTAGGTGGATATCTACTGTCAGAAGAACCAAACGGTTCAAATTTTATGCACAGAGAAAAGAAGACATGGTAGTCTGTCATGGACTTTCATCCAGGACAGGTGTTGATGCATAAAATTAACATTAGTTTTAAAATGACATCCAAGTGCTAAGTGATAAACTTGTAGTTTATCCAGATGTTTGTTCAAAGCACTTGACCAAAAAGCAGAACAGCATTCAAGTTGACACAGGACCAAAGGTTGTATTACAAATGTTCTTATTTCCAGAAACATAAAATCTGTCTTATGTCAGATTATTGTGATATTTCTGCTTATTTTAGTCACCATCTTATTAATTTGTTTAGACCATGATTGAATTTCATCTATTACGACACCCAATAACTTAACTTCTTTAAGTTAGTGTATTAATTGTTTTTGTACAGAAAAAAATCAAACCTTTGACCATACACTTTGTTTTAGAAGCATTCAGGTTTAACTTGTTGTCCCACTCTCAAATAGCCTGTGACTCATGTTGTATTACAGTATTTACGTGTTCAACACTATCAGAAGACACATACGTAAATAGTTTTGTCATCAGCATATACAGTTATGGATGCCGTGTCTAGTACAAAAGCTTTGTCATTTACAAATATACTATAAAGCAGAGGACCCATTCGTTACGTTGTGTGATTCCGCATGAACAGATTATATGATTTGAACAAATTCCATTAAACGTAACACACTGATGAGTGCATTAACACTGATTACACCTTTTTTTCCTTTCAAAAGAATTTAAGCCAGATCTGTTTTTATATGGTGCCTCATGTATTTCACAATTTACAATCCCAGTCCCTATTCTTTCTCCTTCCGCTGAAGCTATGTTCAGTGTCGGTAAGACCTTTTGAAAAAACCCCACTCTGCCAATATAAAAAACACATGCAGATTTCAAATCATTCTGGCTGCACTTGAACTCCCCACAGCCACTCTTCCTTATAGTCCATTTTAATTAGGCAGAGTTGGGCCAACACTCGCTGCGCTGCCATGGCAGAGTCACTTGAACTGTAAACCACACTGGCAGTTTACGAGTTTCCATTTTCCTGGATTTAATTATGAACTCTGAGTTGCCTGAGATTTTGCAGAGAAACATGTTACAATGTTTTGAACTTCGATACGATAGAGATCACTACAACCGTGAATGAAGAGCAGGTCAGGGAGGACAGTCTGCTTCAGTTTAAATCTTATTTTTCACTTTGAAGCAGACACCTTTATATACAGACCAGCTCGGTGTCAACGGATTGGATTTAACCAGTTAAACCAGTTCATCTAAAGCTCACCCCAGTACTGCATCTATTCACAGCTCCTCAGCCGAGGAAGCTTCATGACTATGAATCATGAATCATATTAATCACTTAATTTTTGCAATTTGAACTATTATTGGCACTATCTCCCAACCACAGACAGCCATGTTTTTATTGTGTTTATTCTCTGTGAGAGTTTAGATTTAGATTTGTGATGCATCAGAATTTCAGGGTGATAGGTTTATTTTGTCATAACCTGCAAAGAATCAGCCAGAGACAGAGATTAGGTTTATTTTCTTTTCTTTTCTGCAGAATAGGAGAATTGAGAACAGACGCGACGAATCGCTGTCAAACACTGTCTGAAATCAATTCTGCTAGATCTTTCTTTGCATTTCTCTTTATTGTATAGAAAAAGGAGGTTGGGCTTCTTCACACAGAGAATTGACCAACCGTCTTCACATTCTGGAACCTCCTATGGACATGCCCTTACAAGGGCATGTGACTGACCACAACTAATCAGTTACATATGGAACTAATAACACATGAATGTTTAACGTTTTTAGCTTCCAAGCAACCATCCTAAACAAAGTTAATAATATACTACAAAAGAAAGAGAAGTTAAGTACATATAAAAAGAAGAAGAATATGAGAGTAATAATATAAAAAGAATAATATGAAAACATAACTTGTAAAATAAACTCATGAGTAAATGAACAGGAGGATAATTTTTCTAACACAGGGACAGCCTGCGTCACTCTAGCAGTCCTTAACTAAAGTCATTTTCAATAAATTAGGATATTTATGAAAAGTTCATGTATTTCAGTAACTCAACTCACAATTAAACACATCGTACACATTAATTATCCACAAACGGTTTTAAAGCTTTTATTTGTTAATGATGATGATGTGTTGTTTACAGCTAATGAAAACAACTTAATGCAGAACTGTGGGTCTAATGAAAAATATGTTTAATACCTGACTAGGTTGTTTTCAAAATCTGACACGAGTTTCATCGAAACCATTATTCTAATTTATTGAATATGAATGTAAATGTTAATATGAGATGGAGATAATTCACATGGCCCTAATATTAATTCAATAACCAGTTTAATGTTACCTGGGACATTCATGGCAGGAGATGCTGCACTCCATGCGCCCCAACTGCAGTAATCTATGTTACTGGCCAGTTCACACCAGCTTCTAACAATTGAACTGTATTTACTTATTACAGTCGATTTCAACAAACTTGGCGAGATTATGTAAAACTTCACCATCCTAAATCAATTTCACACTCAGAAGTCAGATAGCTTTTAGCAACTTTAACTTATCTCGATATGGTGTTTTAGATTCAACTGTAAATTTTTGAAAGCTAGAAGTTTATGTTTTCAGGGAGGCAAAGATGGCACCACAATATTTGATTACTTTCAAACTAATAAACAAATCAATAAAGCGCGATGTGACTTGGATGTAACGTGTAACGCAACGCTTTACGGAAGTGAAAATTGGGACAAGGAACAGGTGAGTCTGATTCACTGAAAGTAGGAGCAGCTGCCACTGGGTGAAATAAAGTCAGGACAAAGAGAGATGATGAAACAATCAGTTACCATATCATTAGTTTAAAATCAAAATTTACTAAAAAGCTCATTAAATGTTAACATCAAACATCCCAAAGCTCATAGATTATAACAGCTAACATGTTCCTTTAATTACCACACCAGTCATATTGATGGGTCTTATTCCGATGGTCCTGTCGGAACCTTTGACCTCTACTGAGGTCAAAGCATCACATTCTGTCTCTGAGCTGGGTCTGCTGGGAGGCAGGCAGAAGCCTGACAATGTTTTCTTTCTTATTGCAGAATGATGGATCTAAACTGCTCTGGAAATAACCTGTTAGCCTTTCCAAGACTGATTGTTGCCTCACCAGAATCATTGCTGATGTCTTTCAGTATTTGCATTGTGTTATCACACACCTGGATGCTGGAGGGAAATGAGAAGGTATTTATGAGAAGGAGGATGTGAATGTTAGAATTGAGCTCAACATGTTTCGTATCAGAGTCTGTTTGGGTTCTGGGGTTCAGATGTCTCAGACAGGGCAAGGTTTTGGTTTTAGGCAGAGGCAGGAAGTTCAAGCAAAATCATCAATTCTGTTTCCTCTTTGGCCTTAGGGGTCCACTGTGGGAGCAGGGGGGTCAAAAGGTCAGGAGGCAGAGGCAAGCTGTGTTGGGTTTGGTAACCCCTGGGGTGACACAGGTCCCTAAAAAAGACCCAGCGGGTCAGCAGTGTCCTGTTACTGCTTTGTGAATGAAGATGAGTGAAGTGGGGTCAGAGGTCAGCAAAGCTTCTTTCTCAGCGTAGCCTAAACAAGGCGGAAGAGGATGAGATCTAGCAGATCTGTTTCAGGTTAATTTTGTCCTCCTGAAGGCCTTGTGGGCTTCCGTACCAACCGAGGAGCCGCAGCAGCACGGGTCAGACATCAGGGCATCACCGACTCCCTGTGTGGCGAGAAAAAATGCTTCAGCTTCAGTTTTATGAACAGTGTCAGGAATCCAGGGTTCCAGTCCTTCACTTCAAAGCTTTCTCAGTTGTTGGAATTTCTAGTCTTACCCATTTCATATTGATCCATTTCCCTGATTAAGGAAGCTGCAGGCTGACAGAAATCCTTTGTTCTTTGCTACTCCTGGTTTGAGGAGAGGATATGTGGTAATGTTGTGAAGACATTTTCAGTTTCGGGTTCTCTAGATGTCTCCCTCACTAAGCTCGGCTCCACATTAAAGGACTCTTTGTAGAGGTGCTTAAAGAGGGGATACGGGTCATCTGACCATCACTAGCTGCATTTCCTTTAGCCATAGATTTGTGTGGAAACAAGTCATTTTTTTCAATATGATTTTTTTCCTTTCATGTATTTCATGTGGCGAGATAAACAGACAAGATAACCCTTGTATGTTTGTTAGTGCTCTTGCAGGGAGTGGGTGTGTTCTGGAGAACGGTCCAGTTAAAGTCCATACCTCCATCTGACTCCAATGCTGTGGCAGAAGCTTCAGAGATCTGTGCAAAAAGCTAATACCTGCATAGCTTGATAAACTGGAGCAGTGCTGTGGACACTGTCAATGTAACCATGGTGATTCATCACCAGGGTCTTTCATTAGGAAGAACAATGTGAATGATTTTTTGCAGATAAATTCAGCTAAGGGGTTAGCTGGTGCTGAGACACACAGACACACACCCACGCACGCACACACCCACCCACACACACGCACGCACACACTCTTGACTCCATGTACCTCATCCAAATGACCTGAAAACCTTTGGATACCACTAATACATTCAGCCCCAACACCAACTGTAGCTGGCTGTATTTGCTTAATCCGTTTAATCTGTTTAATAGTTCTCGAGGGAGGGGCCCCGAGGGCTTCAGGGGACCCTGACTGGGTGTGATGTCATCTGCTGCTTAACTGGGCTTTGCCTCTAAGTGCTTTCCAGCATGTTTGGAGATCAAAAGGCACACTCGCCAGAGCAGCTTTAATCACCTCCTCTGCTGGGGGCAGGTGGGTGTGTGTGTGTGTGTGTGTGGATGAGGTATCAGCGGTGTGATGCGGATATGCAAAGGGTTGCTGGCATTTCCAAAGATAGCCAGGCTGACATTTCTATTGACTTTGATGTTGATAATCCCTCACAAGTTCCCCAAAGCTAACTGATATTTTCTATGTGTGTTTGTGTTGCTTGTGAGGCTCAACCTGCCTGTAGAGTCGCTGGCAGGTTGTTTGGTTACAATCAGCTTTATCACTGTTTACCTATAAAAAGGTTGCAGACTTGAATATGAAATTTCTTTTTTTAACATTCAAGGTGAAAATTGAGAAAAACATCAACAATGTTATGTTTTTTTTTATGTTTATTTACCGTCTTTGATCCTCATGATGTTTCCATGGATAGCTCCAGTGTGATGTCACTGTTTGAAGGGCACTTTACTGCTCAGTTCTTGTTTGCTGAGATGAGAGACATCAGAGGAGGAATGTACACTGTTGTGGTCTTGGTGGACTAAAGTCTGAGAGGTAAACTAATAAAATCACTCACTCTGAGCATTGTTACCTAATGTGGACCAGATTGATTCTTCAGCTGTTTTCTTCTGTTTAACTTTTCCTCTGAAAAGGTTGTACTGGATTCTAGCAGTAGTGGATGAGGAGGAAGGGGATTCATCCTCTGGCCACCGGGTTGCCAGTGCAAAAGCCTACTCCATCCAACTCAACCATGTGTTCCATCCAATGTTTTTGCAAATTTTGAGCAAACTTTTAAAATGTTGCAAGAAAACAATAAAAAAAGGGAATTAAGTGTGTTTCCATCTATTGTTTTTGGAGCAAATCAACCAACATTTTTATCAGCATAATTTGCTGGCGCTACATCTTCCCCTCTGAACTGGAGGTTCAGACTTTGACTAGGCACAGACACACCTGTGCAAGGAAAGGTTTGTTACATCAAAACTTACTTGGCATATTGGTGCCGAATAAGTTTTATCACGGCTTTATCACTGTTTACCTATAAAAAGGTTGCACACTTGAATATGAAATTTTGGAAAAAAAAAATCACTATTATTTTAGGAAGGTGTCGATGTGAGGTGGACCTTTGGTAATTACTAGAATTACGGCCTGCAAAACTGAAATCCAAAAATGCTTGAGATTCACTCTAAAGACACTTTTAGCTGCTTATTTTAATAGTTCAAACATCAAACAAACAGTTATAATCATTATTACACACAATGGAGCCTGTTTTTGGCACTACAGCAGAAGCTAATATCTACAGTCTTCCTTACTTCTTCTGTTGTTATCAGAGGAAAGTAAAATGAAAACTGCTCCTGGATTGGCTGCTTTGCAAATCCCAACTAAATGCATGTAAAGCAGCATTTTACCTTGGAATTTCAGCTTTCTAATCTGCATTTTTAAATATATATTTTAGGTATTCTCTATTTTATTTAATTTTCCTGTTGGATCAGCAAAGTATTTTTAAATTCAAATTAGAATTTTAAAAATAGGCTACTATTACAAGAATAATCTGCAGTTATGTCCCACACAAAAATCTATGAATACGTGAATCCACAAATAGGCAGGTGTCCACTCCACATCAATAAGCATTGCTGAAGTCCAACAGTTTTTAAGAATGTTTCCTTGAGGAAAACAGTATTAAAAAGAAATGTAGAAGATGAAACAGAGAATGACATGCTGGGGTGGTGTGTGTGATGTATTGAGCCTCTTAATCCTGGACACACACATTGATTAGCGGCAACTGCTAATATTACTTTGGTTAAATTAATATTATATACTGAAAAGATATTGGATATTTGTTCATTAAATGTGTGTTTATAACCTAAATGGATATTCACATACAAGCGGAGTCAGAATAGATGCAAACGGTGGTGACAATGCAGGATTGTAAGACATCTTTTCTTCTCTTTTAGCTTTTTGTGCCATAACAAAGAGACATGCCACAGTAGCCAACCTTCATTCATCTGTGGTGAGTCTGATGTGGTTCTTCTCTTTCTCACTCTGCCCAGATAAATCTCACTCTGCTTAAGGAAAGGAACTGCATGACTTTGTTTACCATAGACCTGTCTGTCACTGGCCATTTTAAACACAACTCTGTTTCATTTCTCACCTCACCACCTTTTGGCTTTTTAGGATTTATATTTCACTTTTTTCTACTCTAAAAGTAGCTCTGGTGTCTCTTGTTAATTTTTTTTTAAAAACTCCATAATGTAAAAGACAAAAAATCAATCAATATCAGAAGCAAATCAAGAAATAAACTAGAAATTGGTTTTGAAAATCACAGGTTAAGCAGGAAAACTAAGAAATGTCTCTTTATCCACGCTCTCCAGTGGAGTTTAGGAGCTAGGTGAAGTTTTTTGGTCGAACGGGATATGGTCACGTTCTTAAGCTCATGATCCATATTTAAATTCCATGGGTTGAAAATCAGACGTACCTGTAAATTAACAGCTGTATTTTTTCAGTTCAGTTTCTTGAACTCCTCCACTGCGACACACAGGAGCAGAACCTGCACTGCTTTCAGACTAAACCCAGATCCATATATTCATGTCACGCTCCATTCTGAAGGGAAAAAAAATAGTAACTGTTGTTCAGAAAGGGAACAATGGATGTTCAAGTTGCATTGTGGCTGCCTACACTTTCCCTCTACCAACAAAGAAAGCCCATTCTTTCATTCCAGGGCAGGTTAACACCCCTGAAAGGTATCTGTTTTCCCAAACCAAGGAGGAAATCCCAGAGCTTAATTTGGATATCAGCACAGACCATAATATACTGCGAGTTATGTTTAAGTGGATTACCAGTTGTTACGAAGACTTATTGTGCTGTTAGAAGAGTTATTATTCATCAGACTTGTGTTCTCCTCCCAAAGAGCACCACACAAGATTTCAGCACTGAGTTTAGGAAGAGGTGGAGACCGTCTTCAGTTCTAAAATCCTGGTGAGTTCTCCATCACATTTAACCCCATTTAACTTCAACAGTTTTGTTAATATCAAGATTTAAGTACTTGTATTTATCTTTTCTTGAATCATATTAAACAAGGCACAAAACAAGAGCTTCCTCTAGTCCAGGGGGTTTCAAGGGGCCCATGGGCAGTGAAGCTGTTCCAAAATAAATAAATCCATCCACCCATTATCTAACATTCTTATCCTTGAAGGGTTGTGAGGGAGCTGGTGCCTATAACCAACAGAACAATCAGAGGTCTTTGTGTTTCAGTTTATGCAGATGATTTATGACTTTAATTTGAATCCCAACTCTCTACACATAAAGCTAAGTTATTCCTTCATCAAACACTCACCCAGAGTGTTTCTTTGACTGATTTATGAATGTTTATAGGAAAAACTTTAGTTTCCCATGGCAACGGTTTGGGAAGCCTTAAAGCTGCAGTATGTAGCTTTTATTTAAAAAAAGAAAAAATCATAATGGTTAAAATTGTCACCATGGTGACAGTGTAACATGGCACAGATGATCTGTGAAAATTTCCTCTACCTCCACCCAGTGCTATTATTTCCCCCTCCAGACATGCAAACCAGTGAAAAACAAATCAGGGCCAGGAGGAGGGGCTTAGCACTGTCAATCAACTATGTGAATGTGCTCATAGTGGGGAAACATTTCACTGTTACAAGGAAACTGTAACAGTGCTGTAACCAGGTGTAACATTCGTGACAGTGTCAGCTGTGGTGAACCTGCTGTAGCATAGTAGAGAGAGGGGGAGGCTGAGAGCAGCAGCGTCCATGAGCGTGATTGACAACACTAAGACCCTCCTCCTGTCTCTGATAGGTTAATTCTGACCGAGTGGTGTATTTCTGTAAGTCACGCTGGAAGAAGGAAGAGGAGATACATTTTTTTTCCCTGATTGTCTGTCTCATACCATACTGTATTTAATAAGAGTTACATAGCCCAGCCTATACAACATGCCGCCTATTCACCCCAGTCAAACGTCTGCCTCAAAATTCACCCCTCCCTTGTACCTCTTCCGCACACAGCTCCCACAGACTAGTGGCAGCAGCAATTAGCAAACACCTGGTGGAACTGCAATCTGCTGAGCTTCTCAGAAAGACTATAGCACTCCTAACAATTGTTGTAAAAGGCTTCAGTTGGCAGCATGAAGAAGCATTGTTGTGATGGAGAGGATGAGCGGTTCTTAAAGAGGCAGAGGCCAATTTTATGGGGTCAGATACGATAGTCATGCGAAGTCAAATATCTTCTAACAACTACAAGTTATAGAGTTACTTGATTGTGTTATCAAATGAAAACACATGATAATTCCCCCCATAAGGACATTTTCCATTGTCCAAAAGTGAAAATAAGTGAAGACATTTACAAAATGTTTATTTTTAATAAACCTGGTCCAGACGATGCATGGATAAATGGTTCAAACAAGCTCATTAACAGATCACAAATAGTCCCAAACACAGCAAGAGTCAGTACCAAAGAAAGAAAAGTTACAAGACTTTGCCAAAGTCCAGACAGCAGCCTGTTTTCAACTCTGAGGTGGTTTGTAAAACGATCTGTGAAAAGATGAACACTTTAGGGATTTGACCCGTTAAGTTTGAAAACAGCCTTTTGAAGCAATGAAGAGGAGAGGAGTTTTTAATTTTATCAATCTGAAGTTTTTTAAAGTATCTAAATGTACAACAATAGGTAGGCTTGAATATGAATAACTATGAATGAGTGCTGAAAGCAATTAGCAACAAAATGAGTCATTTAGATCAAAGTCACCAAGTCAGGACACCGCCTCATTATCAGGAAATAACTGCCAAATATTGTTTAGTCTTATTGTGATGAATAGCAAGTTTATTTAAAAGAAATTTGGAAATGAGTCTAAATTAATTAACAATAGTCAAGATTAGTTTACAGCAAAATATGTTGTGATCTACCTACAGCAGCAGCAAAAGAATAAAACATGAACTAACCCATGAATGAGATATAGTTATATCACAGTCCAGTCTGGTTAAAGGCCACGGTTTGTACTTACCTTCAAAAAAAACATTGTAAGTGTTCAAATTGGACCTATGACTATGGACAGAAAAGGCAGGACTCCTTCCTCTGGCAGCTATATACTTCCTGTGATGTCATAGAGTTTCCTTTCTTTTAAGGTTTTCAAGGTCTAATGGCCTTTATTGAACAGTTCATACATGGGAAATAAGGAAGAGAGAGAAGGGGAAGGGATGCAGCATTTGGCCCGAGACCAGAAATCAAACCCAAGACAGCGGTATGGAGGACTACAGCCTCTGAACTTGGTGCCAGTTCTCTACCAATGAAGAGAACATGGAGTTTCCTTTTCTGAAACTCCTCCTCTTCCTCCTTCTAGAACCAGAAGTGGTTTAATGCAGTACATTCTGAGACCAACAGTTGTTATAATGGTCTCTTTGTTCCTTGTATGTAGTTCAGTCCTTCATGGCTGGGTCCCAGCAGATGGTACATGTCAGAACCGTAGTGTCCCTGAAGGCAACTGGTCTATGCAGGACAGTCAGGAAGCCTGCAGAGAATCATCCAGCTCATGTTTGCTTTGTGAATCAGCAACAGGGAACAAAGCACAGAACGGTGTTTATTTCTGCCAGAGGTTAATGGATATGTAGTTAGCTCTGCAGGATGGTGAACAAACAAAAATTTATGAGGTCACTTCCTGTCACGGAGGTCTGGAATCATTACCACTTTATAAAAACAGCCTTTCTGACCATCCTGCCATTTCACTGGGTATGGCAGTTTGTCAAGTTCTGATCATACTAAGGTTACTACATTTAACTAAATCTAATTAAATAATGAAAACTATAATTGAGAAACATTTCCGTTAACTGAAATAAACAAAAATGGACTGGAACTACGTTGTCCATTTATAAATTAAAATGTACTGAAATTATATATATAATATCCTTCATTTTTATGTTTATGATTCTATTTATCAGCCCTTCAAACTGATGTGAAATTTTAAAAAAAAGTTCTACCACACAAGCAGCTTATGTCAGCTGTCGGCAAATCACGGCGCTCCATACTCCCATGGAGTACGCTCATCCACAAAATGTCAACAGCTAAATTTGGAAGAAAACTCCAGTCAGTTGGTTGTTCAACAGTAATGAAATTTGGAATTGGAAGTTGTATCTTCTATTGAATATTCATCACCCAATCAATGTGTAAATATTCACAATGCAATACTTTGACATGTATAATTCAGCTTCTAAAAATTAACCAAAGTATGAAAAGGGTCAAACTACAAGTAATAATAACCAAAACTACCATATTTTAATTGAGTTATTATTTAACCAATAATAACTAATAAAAATTAGCAAACACATTCTAAAAATGAACAAAACGTCACAACGAAATTAAACTAAAGTAAACCCAAATTTAATCCAAAACTATTAGAACCCTGCTGCAGACAGGCTTGCAGAGCTGAAAATATGTTATCTTCAGAGTAACATTATGTCAGTTATAATTATAATTATAATTACAATTATAATTCAGGCGAACCATCACCAGTAAAAGACAGACTGATTATGTACATATTTTCAACTGCTTCCATTCACTACCTCTGTGTTTCATGCATGACTTGGTAATATTAACGATTCTATTGACAGTTGTTTGATGATGTAGGAGTACTGTTTGTCAGAGTAACAATGGTAAGGACCAGAGCAGAAATCAGGTCTACCTGAATGTTGACAGACTTTTAGTTTTCATTTTATTTTCTACCGTTTCAAATGACATGAAGGTCAGGCCTGTCACAGAGAGCAGTTCTATCTAGTAGCTCTACTACTGACAGAGCTTACTGAACAAACCACGTAAAAATGTTTTACTTCTGAAGCCACATTCAAGTTGGAGACCGTCGCGTCACATGGGAGTGAGGTTGTAAATGCCTCTGTGATATATACATTACTCCCTATGTCACAAGGTTCAGCCTGATAGCAGTAAGAGCTTGTGTGTGCATGCTTACTGCTGTCTGTCTGTCTGCCGTTGTTTGCTCTGAGTGAACAGGTGTTGGAATCAGTCAGTGGCAGAAAGAGTCTTTACCGATGCAGCCTGAAGAGCAGGGGCCTAAACAAAGACGAGTGGTTTGTGAGACAGGTTATCTCCTGCTGGAGAAACTCCTGTCATGTGATATTCTGACTCCCAGCGTCCACCTCTCACCCCAGGCAGCCATGCCCCCCCCCAGCCCAAACATACACACTGACCATTGACCCTTCCAATGTGCAGTATCAACCTGCATAATTCATGTAACTACTGAAAGGAACCTATTTAAGACACAACCATATGCAGTGAAGATATTTTTGGTACATTTAGCTCAACTTATTGAACTGATAATGGGGCCATGATTTTGTATCCATAAGTGAAATTACAGATAAAATGATTTATTTTAGTAACATAAATAAGACCATGTAGCCAGGACAGGATTTAGGAGGATGTTGCCCCCTGGGTTAGAGCCAGGTTTAATGCCCTGCCCACACATGTTTCTTTCACTCATTCAAAATAAAGTAAATTGATAGTTGGGTAAACCCACACATCAGAGGGAGCGAACTGATGCATGGTCGATTTAAAGCGTTCTCTGGCAGGTGGCTCCATGTTGTTACTGTGTCTTAAATAGGTCCCTTTCATGTGACATCACATGGCTGTCCTATGAGCGTGCAGATACAGATGGAGAGCTGAGGACCTGCTTTCCAAAAAAAAAAAGAGGCTAACGTCACCGTTATGGAGAGTTCCTTGTTTGTTGACATTATAGCCACAACTGCTATCACCTAGCATCTCCACTTATAAAATAGAAATAACACTCACTATGGTGAATACCAAACCTGGAGCCGTTTGGTACCGATGTAGCTCGGGACCCCGTCCTGACCTGTATCTCAGACTGGATCACACCAAAATAATAGTTAATTTCTTTTCTTGTATTTTTGTATTGTATTGATCTAATGTACAATACATTGCACTGTACAATACATTGCACTGACACTACAATAAGTGTCAGTGCAACCTTCACTGACACTTTACTTCCCTCCATCCATCTGAAATCGTGCCATGTCATCAACTGTTCATCAAAATCACACGACTGAACAGTTTTGTAGATTGTAAATTATTCTCCTATACTTCTGACTAAAAATGCTAATTACTGGTTGATTTTTGGGTCACTTGGGAATTATATTGAGTATAGGGCATAACATTTACAAACAACCTCTGAGTACTATAAAACTATTTACAACAAGAACTTTCTGCTTGTTTGCATATTGTTCCAACAACTGTTTGTTGTCACATTTTATAACTGTCACATTTTATATGTGACAGTTTGTCACATATAAAATACTGAACGCTTCCATGAATAGCATTGTTTTTTTTTGTTTTTTTTATCCAACCTTAGGTAGAATGTGTCCCACAGTAAGGCAGAAAGGATTACCCTCTCAGATTTAAGCACAAAACACACCTCCATTTCATAGTGGAGCACACACTGCAGTTGCTTTGACTCAGGTTACATTTCTGCATTTAGAACTGCTGTTTTCTCATGATGACGAGTGGAACAATGGGGGCCGTGGGTGGAAATGAGATCAGACACCAGAGCTGCTCACCGAGACATTTTCTACACCAGAAACAGATCATGTGACCACCTGCAACTTTCTCTGATCACGATGTGAAAATAGGTTTATCAGGCAGTTGAAGATCTGTGAGTTCTCAGGCTAATATTGTTTTAAAAGCACACTGCCAGGTAATAATACTGCTTTATGCTCCTTTACAGCCCATTTTCACCTTGATTTTTGACTGTCTTGGAGATAAAAACCAGCATCTAAAAATGTTGTATTAGCCTGTTGCTCAACTACATGTCTAAAAAAGAAATCAGGTTTCAGAGTTTGCACAAATGACACATGCATTGATTTGCCATGGTGTTGAATCGTCCATTATACAAGGACAACATTTTGAATTTACTGCCTTTTCATCCTGAAGTCCATGATGGTAGGTAACCTAATAAAGTTAGAACTGTAAAAAATATCAATTCAATTTAATTTAATTTATTGATATAGTGTCATTTCCCAACAGCTTGTCTTTGGCACTTTGCATCAAGACAGGAAAGAAAAGTCAGTTCAGTCCAATACAGACAGATTCAGTAACCTAGATTCCAAATTGATCTCATCTGATTGGTTCTACAGAGTAACTCAGCCATTAAGGATGTCTTTTCCAGTGCAATTATAGTGTGAAAAAAGTTAGAAAAAAGCAAAAACCAAAAAGAAAAAAAAGGTTGCACATGGTGTCATCCAAACAATGAGTGGGTTACTATTTAGGATAACTCTTTGCAATTAAATTAAAGCACTTTTAATAAGATTTTAAATCAAACAGAAGAACTTATGAGGTTGATTCATACTTCCATTAAGGTTTTCTTCAAGCTTGGTATTAGAAAAGGTTAATTTTTCACAAAACAGTTTTAACGTTTGCTTAAGGTTGGTTTTTGGCTTTTCTGAAATAGAGTTAATGTGCAAAAGAGAAGACGGAAACACATTTTATGAACAACTTCTGACGTAGTGAACGATTCCATCCAGTGGCGCATCAGAAAGCTGCTCCAACAAGATTTACATTTCGCTCTCTCATTTGTTTTTATTCTTCTGACATTTTACCCCAGGTAAGTAGGCTTGTTTTGTGAGTAAAATACTTTAGTTGTATTTACTTTGCCACCATGTTTCACTTCCTGTCTCACTCAGGATATTCCCTTTAAATTGCAGTGAACGAAGCACACCTCAGGTCTACCTCTGTCTGGAGACACAGTCACAGGGAATCACTAGTGGTCTGCAAAGCTCCATTAACTGTACATGATTCGATTTTCTGTCGGATTGGACACTAAAATGGATCCAGTGTGTTTTGGGTCTTAGAGTTAAATCCTTGCAGTTGTGTCTAGGAAAGGTGAATGACCTGCTTGGGTTAGGGTTAAAGTTGGGGTTAAGGTTGGGGTTGCAGCTGCTGCCTGTCTCCAACAGTAGCTGAGCTCGGCAGCCCATTTTCCCACGCCTCTCCTTCTCCTGATCAGGCCTCTGGCTGTAATGCCGGGAGTTGTGGATACTATGTGGTAATCTTTCATCCTGCCGCTACACTGACACGTATCCCTATCACATAGCAGAGGGTGGATGTTTCAGCACACAGAGGGAATGGCTTCTGTGGCCCGGTGTGTGTGGAAAGGCAGGAATGTTACCCACCACCATCATGACTGCATCTTCCCACAGGCAGGATGTTGTTTTAAGAGCTTGTAGCTCTAGGCTGATCACGGCCGACTTCCACTACTGTAACTGCATTTTAATTACACCGTGTCTGTGTTAGCATGTATAATTACTTTCTGTCCTCTCCTTGTGTTTACATGCTGAGCTCTGCTGCTGACCTGAGTGAGTGCCGGAAGCTGGGAGGTTCTTCTGTCTGCAGAAGCAGATCAGCAGCACCTGTGGTATCTGTGATCCTTCATTGCTGGTGAAGGTCTGAGCACGTCTGTCATGGTGTTAGCCCTCAGGGCCCAGCTCTCCATGTCACAGCGCAACAATAAATTTTCTTGTCAAACTGGAGACAGGGCCAAAATAAGACATAAGGAAAAAAAAAATCTATTCTGTAAAGAATAGCAATCACAAGTCCTGGGAATTCTGAATCCATTCAAAATTAGCAAGAATTTATTATAAAATGCATTGTACATAAAATGTACATATTTGCAAGTGCTGCACATTACATTACGCACACAGTAGAAGGCTGCTCTGTGTATTTTCAATCATTCTCAGATTTTTTTTCAAGAAAAAGCCAGGTCTAAACGAAACCAAAGTAAAGATCCTTACAGAAATGTTTTATATAAATGTTCTGTCAGTCTTATAATTTAAACAGAATCTCTGAACTGTTTGAATCAAAAAATTGAATTGATATTATGACCCTAACACCTGGCATCAGGTGTTAGGGTCCTAACACCTGAAACCTCTCTACATACATTTGTAGAGATGTATGTAAAGACATACATCTCTACAAAATGCAAACTTATTCAAGTCAAATTCAGTTGAAAAGATATCTTCAAAGAGTCATCATGGATGATGGTGTATGTATGTCAGTATGCCAGGGTTGTTGTTAGAGCAGCATGGTAAAGGGAAGTTTCTGAATTATACCACCAGGGATTACAAAGATCTGGTTTGTTTTATTTGTTTTTCGAGAAACACGAGAAGCAAATCCAGTCGAAAGGCTTTGATGTTTCAGAGCTGGTATTACTTCATGAAAATAGCTATTAAGGACTCGTGGAGTAAGGAACACAGTACAGATGCAGCTGGAAAAATAAGTGATGTACAGTCAGATGGTGGTTTCCCTCTTTCAAGTGATATTATTCAATGTAGCCTCCTGTGGAAGAGGCTTGTCCTAGATTCTGCCCAGGATTTAGTTTCACTTGATGTTGTTTATGCCCTCTCCAAACTCACTGCGGACCTCAGGAGCCGAATCATGTAGAAAAGGAGCAGCTTGTGTCTGAATTGGAGTGTGTGTAGCATCATGCACCCAAAATACTCTGGGAATAATATTTTAGCTTCACCTAAACTTGAGGAGTTACATTAACATTCATTTAAGAAAACAAGTGTCAGATTTTCATATCAAGCAGATGTGACAGGATTTGATGTCAGCCTTGCATCATTTTCTTTTGCTGGGAGTTTGGTGGCGACCTGCAGCACCAGCTTTTTTGTTTTGATGAAAAGGGAGAAGTAGCAGATAAATTTCACCTCTTTATGAATCCATGCAATTTCAGCAACTTAGCAAAATTCAATTCAGAATTAGAATAAGTTTTATTGGCCAAACATGTACAGAAACAAGGAATTTGACTTTGGATTTGGTTTCACACATTCACAGCATACAGATATGAAGTATAAATATATAAACTTGAGAGGAAATTGCATCAGTGCAAATACTTAGGTTTATTTTGTTTTACAGTAGAGTAGTTCACTACAGGCTGTAAGAAGTGACACATGACCGGTCAGAAGCCTCTCAGGATAGGCAATATTTTTTAGTCCAAAAATGTTGGGCACAAAAATTTAGAATTGGAAAAGCAGGAATCAGATGAAATAACCAGGATCCTTTGTGAACGATCCGTTAATGCTGCAGCATTGCTGGTGCTTTATGTGTCTAAAACCTTTTCAGGTAATTTAGAGTAAACTCCAGCATACTTTTCTGCAAACACACAGATTCCTCATTCATGTTCAGTATGCCTCATCATGTCTCTGGATGGCCACGAAAAGGAGAAAACCCACAATCCACTTGGAAGAGGAACAGCACATCACGATAAAGTCGAGGGTCTTGAATCAGATAAAATGCAGAATGTACCCTGAATGATACACTGAATTAGTCATGCCGTGAGCCCTCAAAGCTAGACAAAACACTTTTGAATCACATTCCTCACCTGCTGCACTCTTGTGGATAAATGATTATTTTACAACACAGATAAATATACAGAGAATATGAAGAGCTTAAAGTCTCAGGAGCATAACAACAAACCTCAACTGAAGCCTACATGCACACTTAAAAAAAGACTCAAGTAAATCTGAGGAACACCTCAGAGTTTTCAGTTGTTTGCTTGTTCTGCTTCTTTGCTCTCTCTGCGTTCTCACAAGGGAAAAACGAAGCACAAAGAGTTCCAGGTAGACAGAAAATAAAAAAAAATCAGGTAAAGAGGAAAGTTCACACTGGTTTCACTTCCAGCACAAGATGGAATATCTAGAACTGTTTTTACTGGGGGTCAGAAACAAAACACACCTTGATTCTTGTGTTACGCTCGGCTGGTCCCCATGTCCTACTCTCCACATGCTGCCCTTTAATAATTTATTATTACACATAGTACACAACTTTCATTAAAAATGTTTTTTTTTTACATATTTGTTAGAACTGTCACCATGCCGTGGCTTTTTGTAAAAAAATTACAAAAAGAACAAATCTTTAATGTCAAAGTGAAAACTGAGTTCTATAAAATATTGATAATAAAATAAGACATATGAAACACAAAATAGGTGACTGCATAAATATTTGCTCCCCTTTAAAGTGACTGACCTAGGTAGATGTCAGGGGATGGATACAAAAAAATCCATAAGGCTCTGATTCCCCTGATGTTCAGTAGAACCCATCATCAAGAAATGGAAAGGATATGGCCCAAATGTAAATCTGTCTAGATCAGGCCATGCTCACAACCTGAGTGACCCTACCAGAAGTAGACTAGTGAGAGAGGACACCAGGTCACCATGACAACACTGAACTACAAGCTTCACTGGCTGAGATGGAGAGTCTCTGCATCCAGCTGCTGCTTGGTGTCGTCACCAGGCAAAACTATATGATAAAAGGTAAAGGTAATTTTATTTATATAGCGCATTTTCAGCAACAAGGCAATACAAAGTACTTTATGGGAATTAAAAGAAAATACAGACAAAATAACAAACCAAACGAAAGAGCAAAAGAAGAAAAACCTAATAATGCTGATCCAAAGTGACCTCTGGTCTAATTCCTTTTCTGAGTTGGGAGAATAGGAGTCTAAAAAGTAGTTGCTAAGGCAGTTTTTCTGGATTCTGAGTTCTAATCCCTGTTCTGGGTTGCTAAATAAGTTTAAGTAAGTAAGTGTCCTCTGGACGTCTGGGATACTTGATAAGTATAAGTGTTCTCTGATCTTTGTAAGTGTGCTGTAAATTTGTAAAAGTAATGAGAACTCCACAGTTTCTAAGTAATAATAAAAACTAAATGTTCCTGTTCTGGGAGAATTTTTTCTGGATTCTAAGTTTGTTCTAATTCCTTTCCTGGGTTAAAAGTGAGTACTCCACAGTATTTAGTTTCTAACTAAATAAAATAAAAAAGAGAAAAGCACACATTAGGGCAAATGGCAACAATCAGACAAAACAAAGGGCAAAGCAAAGACAGTCCAGGCTTTATGGGAGCTTAGTATTTGTTTTGTCAAACAGCCTAAATTTGTTGCTCATCATTGATTTCTAAAAGCAATGAAAAGGCTAAAACATCAAAGAGGGTGAATGCTTTTTATATTTGCTGTAAGTTTTAACAAACCCTACAAAATACAGCAAATATTTATAACTTGATTTTGCAAACTGAAACGGTTCAGTTAGTTGTTGTTTTTTTTTAACATACCCAACATTAAAGCTAGACTCCATCACTTTTATATGTTCCATGATTTTAAATCATATTAAGATGATAATTGTGATTAAATTTGAATTTTCACTTGAAAATATCAGAAATATTTGAAAGGTCATAAGTTCAGAAGCAAAAATTCTGTTCTGTTTTTAGCGTAGCATGCTTATCACAGCAGGGCCCTCTCTACCCTAACAGCCCATTCTACACACCCAAAGCCACACCGAACCCTCATCAACACGCCACACACACATACACACACACCCACACACCCCCACACACACACCCCAACAGGCTGCAATGAGGTTCAAACTATGCCAGAATAACTGCATATGCTGAAGTGTCTCTGTGTGCAAACTGACACACCAACCACACTTGACCTTTTATTTAGTACTAACAGCTACCACCAAGTAAACATAAACATTACATAAACACATATCACTTACCACTGGACAGCATACAGGAAGTCATTAGCAGTGAACTGTAATTATTTAAAGGGATAGTTCATCCATGGGTGCAGGGCCACAGTGTGGTTCTATGATGTTGTTTAATGCAAGTTTAACACACACACACACACCCCCGCACGCCTGCACACGCCCATGGACATGCACCCCCCCCCACACACACACACACACACACTGTTTAGCTTAGAAACCAGCAGTAATCTTAACAGCCTGTGGTCACTAATTTACCGTTGTGTCCCAATTTATATGACCGCTACATAAGTTGGAGGGTTTTTTTAAAACCCCAACACATTTCAGCAAGAAGGCAGTTCAAAGTGCTTTACATCATAAAAACACAAAAATCAACAATTGAAACATTACATTTTTGTAATAAATATACCAACAATCAAGTGACTGTTGTTTCATAAGGCTCAGACGCCCCACAGTCGACCCTCGGACCCAACATGGCTACGTCAACATATTGAGCCACTTGTGTAGGAACATTAATTCCTAAATCAACTGAAACATACTAGTGACATAGATGTACAACACCTGTGATGAAGAGAGAAAATAGCAATGAAGCAAACAGAAATGCTTCTATTGACAGCCGTGATGCTTTGTGCTTTTGTCTTCATGTTTTCATAGGAGGATTTAACTGTTGCAACACCTCAAGTCTTAAAAACAAAGTACAACAGCAGCCGTTCCACTGGTTCTTTTATCTCACTAGGGATTAGTCCTTTGTAATACAAAAATCAGTAGTACTGCAGTTAATGCAAAATAACAAAAAAGTTGGAGATTAACAAATAAAAACATTTATTTGACTTTGAATAATAAAAGAAGTTCTCACGACATGATAATATTTTATCTGCCTGCATTAACGTAACATCCAAAGCTTTCAGTCGACTGCATGAACAGAATCTGATGTGCTGAGCCCAGAAAGGAATGCAGCCACCATCATGTCTCATGTTTCTTCTTATGAGGTTTTTGTTTTGAAATCTATCATTTCTGTGTGCCTGTCTGCACATGTTTTTTGTTTTTTTCTTTTTACCAGAACCAGGATAATTTTAGGTTTTCTTTAGCTTCCACTTTGTTAGTTTAAAGGACTCACACAGAGAAAATGATATGATCTTAATTTACATAAACTGTTCAGGGCCAGCAGAGCAATCTGAGGTTGACGGTGCTCTGTAGGGGAAATGTTACTGTAAGAGTTAGTTTAAAGTATTTTAATTGAAATTTAACTTCACTAGTGTGAGTAAGACAAAGTAAGTCTCCAGCAGCACAGAGTCACTGAGGCTATGCCACATTTCTGAAATGTAAAATTAAGTTTCTGAGCTGTCAGAAGTTGAAATCAGATGGGGAAAAAAAATCAATTGAAGATTCTAATAAAAGCTCAGGATAACAGTGAACAAAACGAAATAGGATTAGTTGTCATAAAAACAGTTTGGGATGAATATGATTCAACACAACTTTATGTCAGTATCAGTGACTTTTCCCTAACAAAGAATCATTTATAGGTTTTGAACATTTGCAGGCCAGAGCTCTGGGTCTAAGCTCACCGATAAATCAGAATGTGAACTGGGCGTCCATTTTGGAAACATAAACTGATTGAAAATTCTGATGTACGTATTTAAATAGAAATAGGCTATAGCTGTAGATCCAAGCATTAGGCAGCCAGAACACATTTAACTTAGGCCTCCTGCCGTGTATCTAACTAACAAGTTGTAGGTTTCAAATGAAAAGCTTGTGGCCAGTAGGACTTGCTAATAATTTCATTAAAAAATAGATTATCCTAAGCTTGCCATGTTTTCCTTTGAGTACACCTTTTTAAATTAGATTAATTATTATTCCTTCTTATTGGTTTAGATTTTGCTGTTTGAACCTATTTTCTCATAGCACAGGCTACTAAGGTTGAGCTGTTAATTCTGTATAAAACTAGAATGAACATTTCAGCAGGTGAGAACTTAAAATAAAATCCACCAAGAAGATACATGAACCGCCTGCTGATGCTGCCATGACACTTTCACTACAATACCTCACAGAAAAAAAAGTTTTAAAAGCCTGTTTAAAAAATGTCCCCATTACTTGTTCTTGGCTTTGTTTTATTTAAATAGTAAGCTCCTAAGCCTGTTATTAACACACCTAGTTAAAAGTCATCTTTGCTAATGAATAATTGATGACTGTTCTTTTCGAAATAGCTCATTAAAACTAACACTGTTACCAAACGATTTTGCTGGATGTAGAAGTGTTTCATGTCTTTTACCTGAGATTTCCCTCTGAAAAGAAGCTGACCAGGATTCAAACTCAGAATATCAGGCCACAAGGCAGCACTGCTAATGACTGCAGCACTAAGCAGTCTCAAGAAACTGTAGGCAACCAAGACTGTGTTGAAATCTTATCAGTCTCATTAAAGATGTTGTCTTTGTGAAACATCTGAAGGAGCTGAATGTTTAAAATACTAACTGCAGAACTCCTGAGTGCCTTTTCTTAGGTTCTCATGTACAATTTGAAGTCCAACAAACCTGACTGAAGGTTTCAGTCCATTAACTTCTCACCACAGAAAACAGCCTAATCAGAAATTCAACACATTATTTTGGTCCTGGTCTTGTGGTGTGAAATGGACTGGATCTCCAGGCCTTTTCTCAGCTCCACCAACAGAGAACTGGATATGTAAGTTTTGTTTAATTATTATTACTACGTTATATCATGTTGTTTCCTTCTTAATATTTTTTTTTTTCTCTGACATTTTACTTGTCCATAATATAAAGAAAATAAGTATGAGTGTGTCCTGTGTATTTTAGCACCATGTATTTTTATTTCTATTACAATTCTTTATTTTTGAGCTGAGCTGTGTTTATAGAACTTTCTCTTCTTTGGTGAAGAATTTCCGCCTGTTGACACAAGTCTTCCAGAAGAATGTTAATGTGATGACAGAGTGACAACACCTGCATGATTCGTTCATGCTTTCCCCTCAGGAAGCTTGTAAGAGCCGTCACTGGGAGGATCTGCAGCTTATTTTATGATTTTGTGTGTTTTACTGCAAAATTAGCCTCCAGCTACAGCTGATGATTTATTATAAAATTCAAACTGTATGAAAGGAATTTTATATAACGGAATCCTTGATTCATTTTCAGAGAAAATTTTAATGATCCAGAATCTTGAGGCTTAAGTTTGCATGTTTGCGTCATCATTTGCTAGTCCACTTGCTGACTGCTTTGTACATTCACAAAACACTCTCTCTCTCTATATATATATGTATATATATATATATATATATATATATATATATATATATATACAGTATATGAAAACTGTATATATATAGTTTAGTGAATGCAAGATGTTACTTTTCCTTATCTTCGTATTGAGAATGAGACGTTGATTCATTTCATGTATTATACTGATTTATACAATTTCTATATTTAAAATGTTTTTCAGTTCAGTTTCAATTTAAACTGAATGAACAATGGTTCAGTTCATTTTAAACGAACAAGTCATGGTGATGGTCAGGACCAGCCTGACCATCACCATGACTCTGCTTCACTGTGGTATCACTGTGTAACACAGTTTTCTGTAAATAACTATCAAACACGTTGTGTATTTGAGTGTGCACTTCTTCTGTTAGCAGGGAAAAATGAACTCTGGGCAGCTAAAGCTCTGATTGGATGCTGAGCCAGACCAGACTGAAGCTATAGTGTGCAGTGGCTTAACCACAGAGAATGTGTATGGGTAGCGGCCGTCCACACACTAGTGGTTAAATGCTGCTTTGTGTGTGGCAAATGTGATGTGAGAGAGGGGGAAATTAAGCCTGACCAGAATTAGAGTGTTTTACTTAACCTTGTGCTGCAAACACAGTCCTTTAATTAGTTGGACTAAATGAGTCGCAGGGGAAAAGGAAGAGGAGTTGAACTTTGTTAAAGCGCTGCACTGTGCCCTGTGAAGAGTAAAAGATCAGATTGGTCTGCAAAGCTTTTTCACCTCAGTGAAAATGAAAAGCGAGTCAAATAATAACCTAAACATTAGATTAGAATGTGTTTTAAATGTTTCAAAGGGTTCAGATTAAACATGGAGGATGAACTGGCAGACCAAACACACATCTCTTCAGCAAAGTTGTAACTCCTTAAATTGGTTAGTTATCCATTGCCCTTGCTTTCATACATTTCATACATTTAGATGACCTTTTACTTTTTTCTTTTTTTTACTTTCATTGTTCCTTTCCTAAGAGCTTTGCTTTTCTCTTAAGTGTGTCCATATGAGTTATAATTAAGTGCTTTCTTGGTTGCTAGCTACCAGTTCATACATTCTCTTTCAAAGTCTATTTTTATGTATGAAGGTGATCAGATGGTGAATGAGGTGTTTTTGTTTTGAACCTTGTATTTTCTTTGGTTTCAGAAAAGCTTTTGTTAAAGAAAAAAAAAGTGCTTTAAAAATGAAGATTGATTGGTGGGTGAATGGAGATCTGAAACACAAGGACAGAAAACTCTGAAACTCTGACCTTTACCAAAGGTGGGCATCATTTTTCCTGACATACGGGAGAATAGATGGTTCATTCTGGTTCATTCTGGTTGGATTTTGGTTTGAGGTGAATTAGTGTCTGGGTCCAGAGTCTGTTGAAGCCATGGGACATCATCAAAGCAGATTTTAATTAAATATTTCTTTTAGATTTCTGCAGTTTAACAAAAGCATTTATCCAAGATAACCAATGACAACTCCTCCTCCTCTGTTATACATCAGTACATATTCTATGGAATAAACAGATGGACATGCATCCTTGAGGCCTTTTATTTAAATCTACATTAATAACTAGAAGTGAACCGGTTGCAGTTTTCTGCCCGATTCCAGTTTTGCTCTATGACAATTTTTTCTTTTGAAAAGTTGCTAAATATAGCAATAAAGTCTAAATTGGCAATAGTGGGGTAGTTATTGTTAACCACAAGCCGTGACCCGGCGGGCGGGTCGATCAGTCCTCTCTCTCACCCCACAGAAAATAGGACAGTGGCTGATTTTCTGACCTTTGCTGTAGTTGCATCATGTTAAAGGTTTTTGGTTTAGTCTGACAGCGAGTAGAAGAGAAGACAATCTGATACATGGTGTTCACTGAACAGGATGCTGTGCAGCTGCAATAACTGTCCCTGTGAAACATGCAGGCCCATTTTGCTTCAAGGATTTTTTTAATACTCAAATTTCTTGCAACTTGAGTCAAATGTTCCCTTACCACTATACCACCACCACCACACTTTACCAGAGCTTCACAACTCAGACACATTTACTTTTCTACAGTATATTTAATTACTTTGGACAGTACAATGAAAATTGAACTGCTAATCTATCAGAAGGGTTGCATGTTGAGGGGTTGGTCACTAATGTTTTTGGGGTCAAAAGCAGGCTGTTCTTAAAACTTGAGTAAACATGGCAGCCCTAATGTTCCAACCAAGAGGTACTGTCAGTTGACCCCCAAGGGTCATGACCTCTGCCCCACAGACAGACCCTGGGTGGGTTTTGACCCAGAAGTTTCTTGCTATGATTTCATTTCTGTGATTTAGTATTCTTCTTGCACAGTTTGTGAAAGCCATCCTTCATTCAGATTCACCCCTGGTTATCAGAAATGCTCTTTGAAATAAACCCACACCAAACAACACAAACATAAAAAATACAAGACAGCAATAAAATTATTCATTAGGATGCCTGGCATTGAAAGGCAAAAAGTAGACATTAAATAAATGTGTTTACTTTATCACAAGCGTGGAATTTTTCACCTGTGTTTATCACTTATCTAGAAAATAACCTGTTTCAGTGCAGGTTAGAGTAAGTTACCATGGTAACCTTCCTGGTGAATCACCCTAGCAGGGCTGAAACATTCCTCGAATGATTCGAATACCTCGATTATTAAAATTCCTCGAGGAAAATTTACCTGCCTCGAAGCTTTGTTAATTTATGTTTATTATTTAGCGCACCGTGTTCCAGCCGGAACATTATTTGCGTTGCGCGGATTTCTCACTTCCCTCTGAGTTCGTTGACGAATGCAAATATTAGCAGCATAACGTCCAATTTTCAAGTTCGGTCCGTGGGGATTTTATTGATTGATGATAATGCCCGGGTTTTCATCGTCTTTGGGGGACCAATAGACATCCTTAAAATGTCTGGCGCGATGCCTGAGTACGGCGGCCTTTCTCCTCCGAGAGCGAATGGCGGGAAGAGCGCTGCAGGAGTATTTATACAGGTAAGCGGCTAGACTGAACACACTGGGCGGCTGAGTAGTTGATGGTTACAGTGTAAGTATAGCTTTACGGAAGAACCACACAATAAATTTCATATCATCCCGGTCTGAACAAACGGGTGGCTGAGTGCATCGTGGTGGTACATGGCTGGGAGATGAGTGTCTTAGTGTGACGGACAAAGGTGCTGTAAATATTTCATATTGCTCCTGTTTTCTTACTTTCGTCCCCTGGTCTACCGGTCCCTGGACTTAAGTTCGGCTGTCCCCTGGTCTATTTCCTCTTCTCCACCACCATCTTTCGTTCGTTCGTTCGTTCGCCCCCACCACCTCAAGCCCCCCCACTCCAGGCGACGTCTTTCGTATTCTCAAACCCAAAGCTTGACAGGTATGGGGCAAGGTGAAAGTTCATCTTTTAAACTGATTAAAAGCTGGATCATAGACATTTTTTATACGCGCATTTGTGAGCCTGCCTCTTTATTATTAAATTGAATAGAATTTCAGATCTTTGTATAGCCTTTCTTCAGGTTAACTTAGAAAGTGAGCTATTATTGTTACTAAACTGCAAAAAAGTAGCTGTTAGAGATGCTCAAAAATGAAAAACTGGACTGATATTGATATTTTATAATTAAATAGTTTATGTTTCCAAAATGGACGCCCAGTTCACATTCTGATTTATCGGTGAGCTTAGACCCAAATTTTTTTATCTGATTACTCGATTAATCATAAGAATAATAGATAGATTACTCAATTACTAAAATATTCGTTTACAACAGCCCTACACCCTAGTAACATAAACATCACCAAAACACTACAGTTTGTATAAATTGTGAATCACTGGTGAAGATTATTGCACCAGTAATTCACTGGTGCAATAAATTGTCTGATATGGTGAAGAACAATGATGTGAATAATGTCTATATTTTTTTTCTTCAAATTAATAAGTACTTCATTACAAGTTGTGGTGTTTTAGGTGATCTTAATGTTAAACTACATCATTCTGTGTGAGTTTTGGTCCGTCTTTCTGGATCATGGTGACAGATCTGATAACAATCTAAGCTAGCTGGAATTTGGACGGTGGAGACGGAGCGGAGCCACGTCTCATTTGGCAGCTTTCTGACTCCCCGTCTGTGTCTCACTGCGCTGACAGATCCCATCACCACTCCCAGCCCTGCCCTGCTCTCCACCTCCTCACCAACACACACACACTCTGCATGTACCTACATATACTCACACTCAATCATTCACCATCCCCTGACTGCCATTTGGCTTTATCTCACACAGGTTGGAAGTTTCTCCTGTTGCGAACAGCGCAGAACGTGAGATCAGAACATCCAGAAACGCAGAGCCATTAAAGGACTGGCATGACCTGCTTCTGTTGTTTATGATAAACCTGCCTGGATTGTTTGTTTTTGTTGTTGTTGTTTTTCACACTGTTAGCCGGGCCTGTTTGCAAGCTGCATTTTTTTCTCTCTTATCAGTGGATTCCTATCAGATCAGCTAAACATGTCAGTGAACAGTGATCTAAGACATTTTTCTTCCTGCTGCTCTGCTCAGCGGGGCAAGAAGAATGCAACCCTGCCATTTCACTGTCTTCTGTGATTACAGGTCGCCCTTGTGTATATGTGGGTGGTTGGTTTAAAGTGAGCAATGGCTTCTGCTGGCAGTAAAAACTAGAGCTGTGAAAACAAAAACAAAACTGTGTAGAGCTGCAGAAGTACGATAAAGGTGGTTTGGTTGAGTCTTTCAAATGTGGAATATCAAATGACAGCTTCATTATGACAGAGTCATCTTTGGGCATAATATAATTCTCTATAAACCTAATAAGAGCCTCTCACAGACCATTAGAAAGCAGCATGCAGAAAACTAAGAAAGTAACTATTAAAGAAAAACATTTCTAAAAAGCAATTATCTATAAACCAAAGATTTACATTGTCATATCAGGGTGGTATTTTCACATTGCAGGTCCAATTTTATACTGAAATAAAATATTTCTTTACTTTTCTGACAAAGTTGGTTATGGGCAGAGGTTGGTAGAGTATCCACAAATTGTACTCAATGAACAGTAGCAGTACTTCAAAAAGTAGCCATCCAAGAAGTTACTCAAAAAAGAGTTAAACATTTTTTGATAAAAAAAAAAAAGACTGCCCAAGTACTGAGTAACTCATGAAATTATCAATCAATTAAAATTAAAAAATTATCATCAAAATCTAAAATTAAGTAGAAATTTTCATATTTTAAGGACCAAAATTACAATAATTCATATAAGTAACAAGAAATTAACAGAATAAGGCAAAAATAAAATTTTTCAAAATCTGTTTATTTCAATATAAAATATATGACATTTTAGCACAAACTGAGGGTGTATGTCTTTGTCTGGTAAATGTTTGGTTAAAACATGTTTGCTTTTCATTTATTTAGTGGGTAGAAAATCCAGACATTTTACTCAGGTAAGAGTAGAGATACTGCACAATAAAATTACTCAAGTAAAAGTAAAAAGTACAGAGTAAACATACTCCTAGAAGTGCATTTGTTCAAAAAGTGTACTCAAGTAAACGTAATTGAATAAATGCAACTAGTTACTACCTGACTCTGGTTAGCAGCTCCTCTTGTACATTTGGGATCTTGTTGTTTTTTCTAATTAAAAACTGACTCCATCATGTTGGGGTCGAGCCACATGGGGCCTCATTCTATGCAAAGGGATTCTCTGCTCTTCTAATGGCTGAAGAGTGTTACGACTGGAACTGGAAGTTTGGGCATTACAACAGGAATCTCGACAATCACTCTCAGAGAAAAGTCAGTACATGTGTTACTTTGTACACACAAAACTGTTGAACATGGATGGATGTGGTGTAAATGTGTAACTATGTGCACAAGTTTATTCTCATGGCTCCGAATAATGATGGCAGAAAAAAAAATCAATCACTTTTGGAGCAGTGTGCTTCTGATCTATAATTTATAGCCTAATCCTCAACATTTTGACGTGCAGATTTTCTTTTAGCTAGCATGTGCGTGTTGCTGTGGCAGCACACATTTCCCAGTCTAACAGATCAGTCAACAGATCAGAGGCTTGGAAAGCTGTGCTTGTCTTTGCGAACCAACAATTCTCTGGACTGAAAGGCACTGTCTGCTCTCATTAATTGCTTTTCACATGATCAAAAGTAAGATTTTTAACAGCTTATAGCAAACACATAGTGATTATATTCATGCAATGCCCTAAATTAATCAATGTATGAATTCATTAATTGGTGAGCTTGATCATGACTCAGTGCTGTGTGTGACAAAGTGGTTCAGTTTCTGTTCACCACTTGTCCCTTATTCTTATTTCTGATTCATTTATTTTCTGTAGCTGGTCAAAATGCTTAACTATAAACATTAGTTTGCAACTTTGCTTCACTTACTATCCCGGGTTGGTTTGTGTTAGCATTATGTTGCAATTTCCAACTATTTATATGTTTAGGTTAAAGCTGCTAGCTCTGGACTACTGGTTGAACTTGTTTATTTTGTTTCAATGTATATTTATGGTATTTGTGTTCCTTTTTACTCACCATTGTTTGTCCCTTGTAGATTTGCAGCAGGGCTGGAGTCTAAGAGGGGCCGGCCCAGTATTTCCTGCTTAAATGGCTGGATGATGTCACTGATTACCTTGCTGGGTTCTACCAATTAGAGGATTTTCTTTTGAGTATTGATCTGTTTGTTTTTCTTTAAAGTAACTTTTTGAGTTATCTTCTGTTACAAGGTTTATTTTGCAGACGATTTCATTATGTAGATGAGTTTGTAAATTAGATTAATAATTTTATTTTTGTTTCTGTTTAGACTTTTTTTTTGTTTTATACCTGTTTATTTGTGGCTTGGTCCACTCAAGTGCTATAAAAACAGTGAGTTCTTGCACACTTGGGGAAGAAAAGATGGTTGTCAGAGTCAAAAGAAACAAATAAAAGTCATCAGAAGAATCTGGAACTGGTTGCTAATGGTGTTATTTGTTCACCTTGCGGATCCTTGACCACACTACTTTACACTGTGGTAGATGGTTCTGCAGAGATTTATAGCTTCTTTATTTTGAGTTTTTCTTGGGTTCGGTTCTGCAGCTGGATCATCTTATTTGCAGTGTCTCATGACTTCATTGTGAATATGGCAGACAGTGTGTGGTGAGACTCATGGATTACTGAGAAAGATGTGCCAAGTTGGTTAGACCCAAACGAGCTGGCGGTGGGTAGGGAGAAAAAAAGCACTTTGCTCAAATAACACCCTGGGCAGAGTCAGAAAGTAATTAGTGTTACATACGGACTGGACATGAAGTGGGAATGGCAAAGAGAAGAGAAAGAGAGAGAACTTATACAGCGGAAGTGAATTGAGCTTCACATGGGAAGCACAGAAACAACCTGAATGATGCCCTGACCCATAGAGGATCATCAGAGTGCCCTTTGGAGGAGTTTGTGGGTCCTGACCAGACCAGAAGACCCAGATCAAAACCTTTAGACCACACTGGGAAGGAATGTAAAGATGACGAGCAGGAGTCTCATGAGATACTGGCAGGCAGGGCAGCGCAGATGGACAACTTTAGAGGCCAAGAAAGAGGAGCTGCTAGCCAGGGATTGGCTTAGGGTCCAGAGTGATGGAAAAACTGTCTGGAGAGAGCATCTGTTTTAGCATTCATTAGATGAACGTTGTAAGACTCAATAAAAGAGCTCAACAAGCCTACTTGGAATGTAGTTGTTTTACAGTTTGAATATACTGTATATCCAGTTCCTGTGGTCAGTCCAGAACAGGGAGGCTTCTTTTGTTCCAATGGCCTACTGTCGCTGCTCCATCAGATTGTGAACACCATCTATTCCCAGTCCCCCTCAAAATATTCCTGCTGAGTGAGACAAAACTTCCTTGAGTGGAGCTTTCCATCCTGCTCTTGTTGGTGAAGTATGGTACCAGTACCTCTGTTAGACGTATCAACTTTCACTACAAAAGTTTCAGCAGGATCAGGATGGAGGTGGATAGGGCAAACAAGTGGATGAAACAAAGGATAGCTTGCACAACCTGCAGTGAAAACTGCAGGCTTGTCCTGATGGGTCCACACAAGTAAAGTCTAGAATGAATTGTTGGAACCACTTCAACTCACTTTTTTATTGCTTAGCAGTAGCAACTCCTCTGTAAGTTTCCACTGGACAGACTGACTGAGCTTGTCATCCCATCTCTAAGGCTGATCAGTCCCACCACCCTGTGGAAGAAGCTCATCCTTTCCATGTCTTGTTGCCATAGGTGACGGTTGAAATGTAACCCAAATGGTAGATCAAGAGTTTGGCCTGTACTTGTACTTGTGTTGTGCTTTATCAAGACCAGAGCTGAATGAAGAGCTACATTCACACACACGTTCACCCACTGATGGTGGCAAGCTACATTGTAGATGCAGTTTGACAGAAGTGAGGCTGCCATGCACCAGCACCAACAGGCTCTCTGAACACTACCAGCAGGTTAGGTGGGTGAAATGTCTTGCCCAAGAGCAGAACAATAGACAGATGGAGCAGGATCTCAAACCAGCAACCCACCAATTACAGGACAAACTCTTACCATTGTTGCAACTATGGCTTTGCTTGTTAGCTTAGTTCTTTCTTCACAACAACAGATTGCAGTGACATTTAGATTGCATATACTGTACATCTGTCTGCTTTTACATTGTGCTGTCACTTGTGAACAAAACACCAAGGACTTGAACTCCTCCATTGAGGCAAAGAGTAACCCCAAATCTAGAAGAAGCAATCCATCTTTTTCCAGTTAAGATGCATGGTCACACTTACAGGAGTTGGATCTGACAGTGTTCCAGTGAACCTGAGCATCCTCAAAGTAGATAGCTTTAAGAATAGTCCTTAAAGCTAACCCCAGGAAAATAACAGCAACCCCACAAAGTACTTCAGTAGCCAGGGCTGTAAGTGTTCAATGGATCCACAAAACAAAGTATCCATTATTTAAATTCAAAAACCAAGTACTTTGATGCCCCAAAACCTCTGGGTCCTGAGTTACTGAAAGCTCTAACTAAATGTAAATATGAAATACTGAACATTGACATTCAACTGAATTATATGAAAACAAGATTAGACACAGGTTGTGACAGTTTGTACTAAATAAATGAGAATTGTTACCACACGAGCCCTCCTGAAGAGGTTACCTATTTTGAAGTTAGATTACATCTTAATCACGCTTTCTCCTGCCTAAAAACTAAAAACTAAAAGGTCACTCGAAGTGAAGGTGCAGTGTAGGTGTAGTTGTTGTATTTAATTGATTTCAGCTAATGCCACACTGTTGTCATTAAGATTGCAACAGAAGAGATATTCTGTTGATCTGGAAATTACTGATGCATTTGCTGGAACTCAAACTACTTTAACTGTAACTAAAAGGAAAAGTGGGATTTCCTGAAGTGTATCTTTTAACATTCCATTCCCAAACTTATTGAAAGGTTAAAATGCTAAATCAAGGCTCATTAGTAGCTCAAATTTTAATCAATTAAATGTTCTTTGATCTCCATCACTGTTTACCTCTCAAAGTAGAGTGTGTACAGATTTTTATGAAAGGCTGTCTTTAAACAAACATACAAAAGGAAGTATTTATTCTTATACATGAGTTCCAGACCATTCTTCCCACCCCTAGCTGCTGAATGACTTATCCAGTCTTCCTGTCTATCTGGCAGCAGATCTATTAGTCAGCTGCTTGCTTCACTTGGATAGATTACAGTACATGCTGGTTTTCCTCTCCACCTTTGCGCCTTTCCCATTCTCTGTGAGTATATCTACAAGGGCGGCTGGAAAAAAACCAAGAGACGAAACAAAAATCACCTCAATATTAGAGATTTTATTTAAGGTACAAGAGTGCTTTTTATCTGACAGTACTGAAACTACTGGAAGAAATAAACATCTCTTACAAAAAAAAATCTTTTCAAGAATTGATTCATTTGGTGTTTTGTAGCACAGACTGCATGCAATTTTAAAGACTAACATAATGCTGGTGAATAGTTAAAGAAACACATTGCAAAATAAGTGCTGTGTTGTGCAGCTCAGAATCATATGGATTTATTTGACCAACTTTAGAAAATAAAAGTTTAAAAAAAGAGATACAAATCAGTTCTTGTCTTCAATCCTTTCTGATTTATATGAATTACAGAAGTTAGAGGATATTAATACATTGACTCATGTTGCTGAATAAAGTTTTGTGGTCTTGTGATGCAACAATAGAAGAGATTCCCTGAGCCTCAGTATTTAAAGGCAGGCACAAGTCTTTCAATCTAATGTATAATAATTCAGCACATTGTCAAGAGATGTAAAACACTCAGGACACTCACATCTGTTTGAGTGGCAAGAAGAAGCTCAACAAATTTACTGCAATGCTCCATTTGATATATACAGTACATAAAAACTTTATTGAAATTGCTTTGGGTTTATTTCAAATTCAGAGACAGAAAAGCAAGACAAAAAACAATAAAAGGAAAGAAATGTGGCAAAAATGTAAAGGGTGAAGAGGGAGAGAACGAAAGGTAGAGAAAATACAAGAAAACAACAAATCTGCTTCTAAACCTGCAAAAAGACAGAAAAGAAAACAGAACTGAGAATCCAAAGAGACAAATATTATATGATTGTACAACAACATCCCTGAAGAGTATGCAGTAACTAATTAACACAAGATGTATTTGGTGGCGGCTGCAGCCATAAACACAGTGTATCTGTAAACACATGAATGCAAACTCCAAGCAACAGCTATATTAATGGAAATTGTATTTTCTAGGATCAATCAGGCCACAAGAGATCAAGATACAGCCAGACTTTCAGCAGGTAGCCTAAACAGCAAAGGTGCTTTGTTTTATCCTGTTGAGATTGTACATTTTGTGTGACTTTTGTGGCAAAAACAGTATAGAGGGTCTGTGGTATAAAAGGCAGATGAACTTATATATTCTTATATTATCGTTCTGAAACAGAAGTTGGAATAAATCTAAAATTGTTATCTGCAGGTCAAATACTGATACTGATGCTGCTTGGCACTGTGAATGAACTCATTAGGAGTATCCACACTCTGAGCAGGATCCCAGGCAGAATGGGACTGCACAGAATGAAACGGCAGTCTGATCCTCTAGATGTGGCAGAGTTCCTAACTGACCGTCTGGAACGAAGCTGATGTTAGCTTCTGATTGTATCAGAGATTAATTATCTAGTCCAGGTTTTAAGTATGTTAACTTTTAAAGTAGAACATATTAAAGATGCTCAATGTAGTGAAAATTGGAATCGCCCTTTAGCCATTTCCCTACAGGATTTATTAAAGGGCTCAGAAGGAAATTTTTTTCTATGTGACTCTAGTCTTAAGAATGTTAGTTGTCTTTCTTGCCAACATGGATTCTTCCTGGTAATTTACAAGGTACATTTCCTGCACACTCAGTCTACGCTACATGCTAGCAGCACCATCTGGAAAACCCACATGCATTCTTTCTTGGACCATTTGAGATGTAGATACAAGTGCAGGGAGATCAGGTCACACCAGCATGAAGTGGTGCGTCTGTCCTGTCTTTGAAATTCATAAAAAGGAAGCTAAGGTGTTTCCCAAGAGCCTGTGCCGTGGACAATCTGCCAGGATGCTGCTAACATTCTATGCGAAACGCTAACAGATGTTAGCCACCAGGACAGTAGACCACTGCATCCTTACTGTGGAGGAGGTGTTGTGGATGTTTAAAGCAATACACCCAAAAGAACCTCGTCTTCATGCTGTGTGAAGCATCCTTGTCAGATGTGAATCCACTTGTAAGAAATAATATCTAAAATTTGATTTCCAGTATAGTTCATCTCATTTTTATATCACATTTTTCAGTTCTTCCTTCATCAAACTTAATCTACATATAAACTGTGTTATGATTAGAAAACTTTGACTTAAACAATGCAAATTAAGCAAAAAAAAAAAACAAGTGTCTCATCAGTTTATGTAGGGCATGCTTTATGTCTCCGGTCAGTGTGCCCATATTCATTTATGAAATTTACTACTGAACTTGAGCTGAAGAAAACATTTTATAAAGCAAATCCAGGACCGGTCTACGTGTGATGCACCTCTCACACAGAAACACATGAAGTTCTCAGTTATTTATGGTGTTAGGTTCTCAGCGTGTGCTCAAAGGGCTCCTTGTGACAATGGGAGCAATGTATGACACTGGAAATAGCACAGAGGCCATGACTTGCACTGCTGTGGAGTTGAAAGGTATGTGTTAATCCATCTGACCTTTGCAAGGCAACAGAAGTCAGTGAAGGGTTTGGGGTGCCAAACAGATCTGGCTGCGGTTCAGAGAGACTCGGCCTCTGCTACAAAGCAGACCAGCGGAAACCAATTAAACTCACCCAAGGTCACTGCTGGTGGACAGCTGGAACAAAGACAGTTCCAGAACTTTTTTGATTGCTTGTTTCATGAAACTCTACTTCAGCTTTCTTTCAAATATCAAATGAACAGACTGAATATTTTATGTAACATTATAGGTTATATAGTACACATAGCTGAAATAGTCCAGATCTTTAACTCTGGCTCTCCAGATCTAAGACTTTTGGACTTGATACAATTGGGGACTCTTTTTAACCATTTTCCAGCTTGTACACCCATTCCAGTCCTAAGCCTAACCCTTTGAATTGAGCCAGATGTCCTCCAGTACTAATGTAGAAACTCTTTGTGGTGTCACTAACCAGAATGTGTCTTTTAATTCCAGTTTGTAGGTTCTTTTAAATCCTCATGGCTAAAATAGTTAATAATACAGTAATAATGAAGACTTCTGCCATGCATTTGTTCCTTCCAGAGTATGCTATTACAATGTTTGTCTCAGGATGTCCACAAGTGAACACAGAAGATTTCTTCCATTATGGCTTCCTTTTCCTGGCCAACTGATAAAAATCCAGGGCAGAATGATATTTCAACATTTCTCTACTGTGAGACAATCTGGTCTCACGGGTGTAGGAGTTTGGAGTTCTAACATGCACGAGCTCTTAAGATCCTTGATAAGAAAACAAGTCTGTTCCATCACTGTATTATTTTCATAAAATACAATTTTCTTACTTTTGCTTATTTAATCCGGTATACAAATTTATGTGTGCCCTATAAGATTGTTCATGGTTCCACTGCCCCTCTGTTGGAAAAACAAATATGTCGTTCATTTCTACTAAAACATCTCAGGTCACTCGATCTGCCCCTAGGTGAGAGTAACGTTTTTAAGCATAGAACTTCCTTTAAGAAGTCAGCATTTTGTTGTGTGACATTACAGCTTTGGAACTTTGCCCACCAATGTATTGCTATGCACAGACTTTCTATTCAAGTTTGTTCATATGATATTTGCTCAAAATAACTGTCAATATATAGCCTGCAGTCCTTGTGTGTTTAGATGTGACTCTTTTATTTGACTTTATATTGCTCTTATAATGGTGTGATTGCTTTAAAATGTCCTGAAGTTTTGTACATTATTTTTTTTGTATATTAAATTTGAATATTACTATATGTTTAGGAAATTTGAATTTGTATCTGGTACAGTACATCTCTCATTCAGTGATTTATGTGTGTTCAATATTGTCCCATTTTAAATAAATTGATTAATTTATCCAAATAACTCATATTTCCATATTTTGGTTTTGAAACTTGTCCAGGTTGTACTCCACCTGTTGCCCTGTGGTAGTCCAGAGTTCTGATGGATATATTCATGGGTTCTGGCTAGAAAAAGATTTTACTGTAAGTGCTCAACACATGAAAGTCATTTTTTTGTGATTTCTACCTGCTCCCCCTTTAACTTTGTTACGCAAACATTTACTCCTTTGATATCTCTCGTGGTCAGGACCCCTGTTGCTTTTAGTACGCTGTAAAGTTGCTCTGTTGCTGCCAGTTTGGCGTGCCATATCCCCAAGAAACCAAAGCCTGAGCTCTGCTGCCTCACTTGCCTCGGTACATGCCTGTGAAATGCTTGATTATGCAAACCAGGCTGTTTACTTTGGATTACAATCAATATATGGGTGCCCTATGAGATTTGCGTTCAAGCGAGCGGCAGCAGGCGGCCTTTCCCTGTGAAGTGGGCAATGGCTGTGTGGAACAGCGAGCAGGACTGTGAGCGCCAGATAAAAGATGAATTATAGATATCCAGCCCCGGGGCTAAACGTGGAGGTTGATGGATAGGAGTGAGATAGGGGTTTAATAGGGGATGTGCTGGGGGGAGCACATGTCTCAAGCAATGATTCTCACTGGTGGTGGTAAAAGAGGTGGGCACGTATTGAAAAAACTGATAAACTACAGGATGCATTTAACTGGTACATTGGCTCAACTCCATACTGTGAATTGGCAAAAGCTATTTACAAAACAGTTTAAAAAATTGATAACGATGATTCAGAGAGGACGATCTTTCTGCAGTAAAACAGAGTGCAGAGTTAGTCATCTTCAAACATATCTTGATACCTCCAAGAGTTATGGGTATGTCATTTCAACACTGTTGGATGTGCTAGATGTAATTCTGATGCAGTAGTTGAGCAAAAGTGGTTCAATATATGGCAGCTACTAAAACAACGGGTTTTTCTGAAGTCTATGCAGTCTTGTGCTGGCCAAATCCCCAGGTGAGCTTCCATTACTCTTCTGAGTCTTTCATTTTGTTCAGCAGCTTGGGACTGATGTTAATATTTAGGTTAATGTGTAACATGCCTTATTCCTTAGAATTGTTTTCTTTTATTACAGAAATTCCATGTGCATCTTTTGTCTTATAGATGAAGAAACACTAATTTCTTTACGTTCCAGTGAAAAACCCTGAGCTCGGGCGCAGTGGTGCAACAGACGATGGAAGATACTCAACTGATGGCGCTAACACTAACACATGTTTCTGTCTTTAACTAGTTGAAGTTAAATTTGATCAGGTCAGTTTTGAAAAGTTTGAAATCGAATGCTGAGCTCCTTTGGTCTTTGGACAGTTGACCTACAGTACTTGACCTCCCCTTTTTGCTACGATGGAAAACTTCCATCCATCCACTTTCTGTACACCCTTGTCCCTAGTGGGGTCAGGAAGGGTGCTGGTGCCTATCTCCAGCTAAGTTTTGGGTGAGAGGCAGCGTACACCCTGGACAGGTCTCCAGTGTGTCGCAGGGCACCACAGAGGCAGACAGGACAAACAGTTGACTGAATATATGTTCACAAGTAAATTGAGTCATTCAAAAGTTTTGAGCAAAGTAGAAAACTTATATTTGAATTTGCCAGGGGGGAAGGACAGAAAAACAAGAACAGCTGTTTTAAATCAGGTCAACAGTGAGGATCCTCAATAGTCAAACATATGGAGACGATAACCTTATAGTCAAAAATAATCTCCATTGATAAATGAGTAAGGAACGGACTGACTGATATTGGTCTCCTGAAACATTGATTTTAAAATTGATGTGATTGTCAGAATTTTTTTTTCCACTGCATACATTTTGCTTAAACTTCAAACAATTTTACACAACCTGTTAGTTGTAGCAAAATGATCCCTGATCAGAGTACAAATCTTTCTGTTAATTCACTCTGTAGAAGTGAAATTCTCTCTTCAATGCTTTCTTTAGCTTTTGGGGCACTGTTGTCCAGACCACCCTGCAGATGTAGACCACAAGAGCACGGATATAATAACTGGGCACACGGCTCCCGTCTCCCTTCAGTTTGTATGCTCTATATGAAGCAAGGATGAATGTGGAATGTAAAAGCATAACCAAAAGTATTATAACCATATAAATCATCGATGCTTCCCAGCGCTCCAAACACACGCAGCAAAAACCACTGAGTTTCTGTACACATAAAGACAAAGTAAAACCCAGCTCCAGCTCTATGTAGGGCCGACGCTGACGTCAAGATCACAAGATGGAATGAGGCTCAGTACTGAGTTCACCGGGTCGTGACTAACAGGTTTCAACATTACAGATCCACAGTTTTTGGGAGACAGAAGGACTCTGGCTAAAACAACATCACTGATGGACAATGTCTGCCACTCCATGCATGAAGCTGCTTCTGAACTGCAGAGCTCCTCCAGCAACACACTGCTGCATCCTCAGAGCACAAACGAGCTTTACAGCAGATCCTTCCTCCCAGCAGCTGTTAGACTCAGAGCCATCGGTGCTCGCAAGAAACTCTACTTGTTTACGCTGGTGCTGGTATTAGCACAGTCTTTGTTCATTTTAAGTACCATTTCTGATGGTATCTGCACATTGATGCTGTTCCACAGTTTTTGCTATGATTTTATTTTTATAGTCCATTGTCTTTTTAATGCACAAATACACATTCTTTTGGATCGTAGTTTGCTTTTTCTAATAACTGTAAAGCATTTATGTTGAAATTTTGCAACTAAATACATCACTAAATCGGAATGCTACAAAGTCTTTATTATTTATAATTAATTCCGACATTATTGGCACTTAAAAAGCTAAATTCTCTAATAAAACACCATACTTTTTTCATTTTTTAAGGATGTAGAGCTAATTAAATGACCTAATCAAGACCTGTAAGTAGTTTCACTCAATGGCTGTAGAAACTGTGGCAAATATTAAATCCCTTGAGCCATTCCTGTACAGTCAGCTTAACTTTACTGAAAACACTCATCCCTCATTCCGACAGCAACAGCGGACAGATAAATATTTTGCGTATTCTCAAGTCCACATCTTGACAGGTATGTCTCAACTCAATTGGACCGGGTCCACTGGACTATCAGATGTGAAAACATGCTAAAAGTCATTTAGGATTAAAAGCTTTCAAAAAATTATGTACCATGATAAAAACGATGACAGGGAATACATTTGACCTGATCTGGTCATGTACTGTTTATACGAGACGTAACAGTCACAATGAGTTTGTCAAAGTTTGTAAGTAGATAAAATTATGTAAAAAAAACAACAAAAAATCATTAAGCTGACCTCCTCATTGAATGCAAAGCTATTATACCATTTCAGTAATCAAATTCCTGAACTTTACAGTTGTAAAGAGAACTTCTATGTTTCTGAGGCAGAAAGAAGAGCAGCTACAGGGCTCAGTTCACCTTGACAGCTCAGCCCCAGAGAGAGGATCTGGCTTCAGAGAGCTGAGGAGGCGAGCGCCACAAAGGTGTGGAAGACAGACGGCCAATGAGGAGAAAGAGCTGGAGAGGAGGGGTAAAGTAAGAGGTGGGGTGAGGCTTTGGCTTGGATTTGACAGCTGGCAAGCTGGGAGAAACACAATACACCAATGGGACGGCCACGGAGGGGAAGAGACGTGGGAAGGGAATAAAATGCACTTTAATGAGTTAGAGCGGCTGTTTTTGTTTGAAAAAACCTGAAAGACCAAAGACGTGCGGGAGTGAAAAATGTGAATGTGTAAGCAAAGAGATTAGAGGTGGATAACACAGCACTCGGATACTTGTCATGTAATTTACATGGTCATACGGAGCTGGCATCTACACCGGGCTGGCTGAGCGCTGCATGCCCTGACACACCTTTGAAGTCTGAGCTCTGCCTTTTTCTCACCATTGGAATATCTCCCAGTCTCTTTCAAGCACGCACACACACGCAACCCCCCCCCCCTCCCACACACACACACACACACACACACACACACACACACATACTGCAGAACACAGCAGCAATCATCAGAGTGCTACACTGCATTCAGACAGAGGCAGAAACAAGACAACGATGTGGGGAGCTTTGCACACAAGGCACTTGGCACATTAATCCTGCAGCACCACCATCGCTGTGCTTGCCTGGTAATTACTGAGGAGCTACACTGGAGTCTAGTTTACAACATAAAACTGAATTCCATGAATGTCCAGCAGACAGTCATGGACACTCTTCACTAGGAGGATAAGCCACAAAAGGCCACAGCTGAAGAAGATGCTTGTTCACAGAGTTCTGTTTCAGTCAGTGTGGCATAGAGGCCATCAGCCTGTGGTGCTGCGTAGCTGCAATGGAAGCCCAGGTCACTTCAGGTCATCTGCTTTGTTGGGTCTAGAGTCTCTCATCTTCCTTGACAACAGCCCACAGATTGTCTTTTTGGGGTTGAAGGTCAAGGTAGTCTGCTGGCCAATCAAGAATAGGATTACCATGGCCACTGAGCCAGCTGTTGGTACCTTTTCCAGTGTGGGCCAGTACCGGGATCTACTAGAAAATAAAACCGGCATCTCCAGAAGGATGAAGAGTTCTAAAACGTCCTGCTGAATGGCTGCATTGACTGTAGGCTTCAGAAAACCCAGTGGACTAAAACCAGCACTTCACATGGCAACCCAAATAATCACTGTGTGGAAACTTCACACAACAAAACTTCAAGCCAGGTGAATTCTGATCCTCTTTCCTCTCGCTCCAGATCCTGGAACCAAATGAAATGCAGAATTTATTTTCATCTGAAAACAAGACTCTGGACCACCGAGCAACAGACCAGTTCTTTTTCTCCTTGGCCTGGGTCAGATGCCTCTGGTGTTGTCTCTTGTTCAGAAGAGACCAGTGGTTCTCTCTGTTGCTGGTGCACCTTTTCCTACCACACTTCTTCCTTCCACTTACTTTTCTGTTAATATGCTTTCAGGAAAGCATATTATCTCTACAGAACTCTATGGATAAGCAGCTTCTTCAGCTGTGGCCTTTTGTGGCTTATCCTCCTGGTGAAGGGTGCCAAGACTGTCTCCTGGACATCTGTCCAGTCAGCAGTCTTCCTCATGATAGTGTAGCCGACTGACCCAGAGTAAGAGGCGTTTAAAGACTCAGGAAACCTTTGCAGTTGTTTAAAATTAAATTACATTTTTCGCAGTATTCTGATTTTCTGACACCCTGAATGTTTGGGGTTTTCATTATCTGTAAATCATGTTCATCAACATTACAAAAAACCAAGGCTTGGAATGTATTACACTATTTACATGAGCTTCACTTTCTGAAATGACCGGCAAGAAACATTGCATTTTCATGCAATATTTAAAAAAAAAATTTTTTTTAGATGCATTAGTGTTTTATGTAAAAAAAAATTTATAATTTGTGATTGTTTTGAAGCAACTGTTTTCACATTGACATTACATGAGTTTGTTTTTTAAAGCCAAATTTTATCATCTTGATTTGTATAGGCAAAATAATGGTGAAACTTCTGGGATGAATACTTTTTTAGGCACTGTACTCACTGAAAACATGAATTAATCAAATATATTCACTTTTGTAAAAATCAACATCAACTGACCTATTTTCACCCCCCGCACTCAAGATTGTCGCCCTTCTTAAGCAGTTTTGCATCAATCTAAAGCAATAATTAACAGAACTGGAGGCTTTTTTCTCAGAGGATAATTTATCCTCTTTTCACTTCAGTGAAACAGATATGACTCAGGAAGCCTAACACATCCAGTTAAAGCAGCTCTCCTTTGGAAACAGGAAAAAGGAAAACATATGAAAATGGGAATATGATCGTCTGCCCCCCCCTCCCCCTCTCCTCTGGGTGTATCTCTGTATTCTGAGTCTCTCTCAGTTCAGGCTTTGTGTATTTTCAGACCTTTAGGGCTGCAACACAAACTGACCTTGCTTGCCATTGGGGCCTCTGTGTTGTTCTCCATCTGCTTTAGCTCAACAGTGCACAGCCGAAGCAGCTCCATGTCACAAACACAGGCAGCACTCGTTTCAGTGAAATTTGAGACTCCTCCCCCCCCCAAATAGTTACTGCATGTTTTTAAATCTGAAAAACAAAGATATTCAATTATCTATTTGTCCAGCAGTGTTCTCACAGACCTTAGCAGCAGAAAATGCAATCTGAGCAAGGATCATTTGTACACGCATGGTTTTTATTACGTGTTTGGTTCGCATTTGCTGCCATTAATCAACCCACTGGGTCAGTTTGAAGTGGAAATTGCAACATGCATCATGGGTACTGGAAGAAAAATGGAAACAACTGGTGGATTGGGGCTCCAATCCACCAGCAGCCTCAGAGCCAGCAGTAAGCTGAGCTGTGCGCAGTGCAGCCATGTTTGTGCCTTCATGTGTGTGCTGTGCTCGCGAAAGGAATTCCATTTTTCAGTGTAATTGGATTAATTAATCATCTGAGTTAATCTCAACTTTGATGGATTTGGGAAGACTTTAAATTCTGTAAAAGAAGAAAGCCTTTGGCCAGGCTTTTGTCACATCCACACAAAAAAACATGGTATATAAAGGCAGCTGTGATTTTGGCTCATCATTAAGAGTTGGCATTAATTAGGGTTTTATATTACTCTCAGCATTTCTAGGTTACCCGGTTTCAGCCAGCTTCCAGCAAACCTATTTTTACTCTCTGGATTTTCCATAAATTACGCTGTTCATCTGATGCACTAAAATAACACAGAGATGCTGTAAATAAAACACGGCAAACTCTACTGAATGAACTGTGCAGTTCAGGTAAGATATGTTAACAGAACACAGCCAAAAAAAAAAAAAAAAATCAAATGAGATTTAAATATTCCAAAAACTTGTGTATCACACATTTCTTCACGATAAACTGGATGAGGAAATGTTGGACTGCATCAAAAATAACATCAAAAAAAGAAAACATTTATACAAGAAATAATTAACCAACAGACAGAAACAATATAGAAACAACATACAAGACCCTTCTCTATAAACAGTGGAAGACATTTTAAATGAGAACATAACTAGTTTGTTTTCAACCAGTGCTTCAGTTAAAATCAAACCCAGTCAGACTGCTTAACCAGAACTACCTCAACAGACCGGAGCTCCATTAAACAATCCTGAAGTTCCAGACCCTCTGGATGAAGCAAAGTGTGGAGCAATTGGCTGTTTTTCACCAGGCAGAGCTGCTTCTGTCAGTTTCTGATATAAGTACACCAATTTTTGCAACAGTGAAAGTCACAAATAAACATTAAAACATTTGAAAAGCCTTCCAGAAAAGCAATTACGGGCTACACCACTACGTTGAAGACTGGTTAAAAAAAACAAAAAAACATTTTTCATTCAAATGATTGCCTTGTCAAGCTGAGATATTTAGAGAAAGCAAAGAGTGCAAAAAAAAAGCTATGAATGACTACACCAAAGACCCCAAATTATTAAAAAGGTCTCCACATGTGCTATTTAAAAGTTTGTAGGACTTCAGTAATTTTTTACAAGGCAAAACATCATCAGAACTTCTTGTCATCAGTACAATAGCCCGGCAGTAGAAAGTAGATCTGCAGTTGTAGCCCACATTATAAATGAATACCTGCTGTGATGAGGTGCAACATCGCCTGGAAAACCTCTCGAAAAGCAGACAGCCCTGTGATCATAAAACAGATGGGATGTCCCTTCTCTCCCTCTCTCCAGCTCACATACTTACACACTGCTCTGGAGGAATAGCTTTAATCCCTTAAAGATCATGAACTCATGATTTCCTTCCCCACAAGCTGACCGCAGCCGGACCTTCGTCTCCCGGCTAATTATAAACATATGCGTGGTTCAGGCCCGGTGCTACATAAAATATGATCTGTTCCTAATCACCCCAGCAATCTCTACTGACTAGGGGAAGACCAAATGTTTTTTTTTGTCTTGTTGGACATAGCAAAGAAGGAACGTTGGAAAATGTGTGGCCTACTTCATACAACAATATGTGGGTATGAAGTGTTTAGTGTTCAGACTAAAATGAAGGATGTTGTTATATTTGGATTAGCTTGCGCTGTTAGGCTAACAATAAAATTTTGTAAAGGTAGTAACCCCTAGAGGTCTCACTTTACAACATCCAATAAGAAAGTCAAAGTTAAAACGCTCACAATTACTACTCAGGAGGCTCCAAGATGTTGTCACATTGTTAATTCGGGCAATGTTCCAGTCACTCAATCACTCCATTTTCAGTTTGCCATAGGAAACTCTACCAATCCCTTCAGAGTGAAGTGGATCCAGTGATGAACCCTAATCCAGAGATACACTTGAGCTAAAGGCAATCAAAATCTGTGGAAGTTGAATGGATTCTAAACTTTTCTCCTTAGTGGTAGTTTCATTTCATGAATGTATCTTTAAATGTTGCTTAAGCAGTTTTTTGTTTCTTTATTTCACCAATCTTTTGTTCCAAAGCCTGAGGTGATGGTGTGTAAAAACAACTGGTTCTCTGTTCTGATATTAACCTACAGCCCATTGATGTTTCTTTCTTTGTTCTTTCCCTTTATCCCAGGGAACCTTATCATCCCACTCCTCAGTAGGACTGCAGGGCCCCTTTTGCTGTCCAAATTGGGATGGAGAAGAAGAAGATCTTACCCTGAGGACCTTACCCCACAGCAAGGTGATATGTTAAAAGACATCACACTCCTTTGACTTCTTCATGTAGCAACAGCCCCATCTAAAGCCAGGTACCAATGAATGGAGGAGGAATTCTCAACTTACTAATTGGGGCGCTTCAGTCTCATATCAAAAGTAGTTCTTAAGCAGGCTGCCTTTGGTGCAGTAAGGGCTTGTTATCTGGCAGAGCTTTCATACTTGGCAATATTCTTATGATGACCCAGTCTTCAGGCCATAGATGATGGGATTCTTGAAGTTATGCAGAAGTTATACGCTTCAGTTCAATCATCTAAAGAAATCCAGAGAACAACAGTGGGCTCATCAAACATTTACTGTGATTTCTACAGACTCTGTTTGTAGAAATCCAAATCAGTTCATTTATAGAACAAATTGGCTAATGCATCTGCGCTGGGTTGGTACAGGAAACACTTGTGTTGAAAAATCCATGATGTTTGTTTCATTAGAGGTACAATTCTGGTTTGTTTCTCTCCACATAATTGCTTGCCAATAGCAGAGGGTCCAAACTCTCATGCCAATACCGATATCTGAGGTTTAGCTTTGACTGATAAGAATTGAATAAAAAAAAAAAGTTTGCTTTTTTTTTATTTGTTTATTTGTTTTTACAGACATAAATGTACTGAATTACAAATTTATTCGATAACCGCCCCAGTGCCAGTGCAGTTCACTTAACTTCACAAGCTTGGTCAAACGTGTAAAAACAACACAAAACTGGCAATTTGTTCAGTCAGTGCTATTAGGAGTATAACAGCCAGTGCAAAATAAATAATAAAAGAACTGAATCTGACAAAAAAAATAGGTTAACTACCTTGGTCAAACATGTAGAAATAAACGGCAACAAACCTTCTTTCCATTAGTTCAGAAAATACAATTACAAATGCTAAATACAAAGTAAAATAAAGTATAAAGCATGAGCACATAGAATTTGACTGAATAGATCTGTCCTTATGGATCGGGCACATCATCACCAGTATCTGATCTAGAATTTTTTTCAGGATCTGGGCTGCTACAGATATTAATAATATAGGTGCATCTCTAGTTTTTACCAGACTAATGTGAAACCGGATGAACAACAGAACTAAAAGATTTGGAGAGGTGACCCAAAACGTCTGGCAAGAAAATGTGTGTATAGATTGAATTATGTTTAGATGTGGACCCATTTTAAATATTTAATACATAGACAGTGCACAACGCCTATATAAGCATCTAATAAACAGTTCAATGCTTAAAGTATATTATTTTCAGACTATCACACTTTAAATGGTTGCAAACCATTGAGCCAGCTACTTTCTACACCAAGCTCACATGGGGGAGGCTTCCATAGGGCAGCAGGAGGGAATAGCCTAACTGGTGTCAGTTCATTATAGGGCCATCACAGAGACAGAAATGACATACACACACACACACACACACATGCACACACACACAGCCGTGTTTTCGGATCTTGTGGGGACGTTACATTGACTTCCATTCATTTCTACAGCCTAACCCTTATCCCACAAACAGAATTTCCCTTCATGGGGCCCAGGATTGGGCCCCACAACCCCATATTGTAGGCAAAAATTTGTCCCCACAAGGATGTAAAAACCTGGTTCACATACATCTTTCTCCACAGTATCCGACACATGCATGGAAACTGTATGTTACAGATTAAACCCAGCTCCTTCTTGCATCTATCATTGCATATCATTGTATTTTAATTGGTCTGCCATTCTTCCATTAACACACTGCACTGGTGTTCCAAACATCTTCCAGGTCAGTGAGGAATACGGTTTGTGAAACAGTTTAAATAGAAGACCCGGGGTAACTTCAGGTTTTGATCCCAGGTCAGGTTTGCGTTGCAGCTCCTCTGCAGCCTCCAGCCCACTGCCTTGTCAGAATATGGAGAGCTTATTTACGTTCTCCATCCTGCAAGCAGCGCGGCAGAGGAGAAGCAGCACACACAATTCTAGCTGTCTCTGTCCCTGTCCCTGTCCTCATTAGTGCAAAGCTGGTCTGTTTTTAAATGCGCATGCACACACACACACACACGCAGAGCATTTTGGAGCTATAAGCAGGCTGACAGTTTGAAGATTGGCCCACTGTGCAGCGCCGAGCAGAGTACAGGGCTGTGAGATGAGAAAGCCCCTGAGTAAAGGAGAATGCTGGCGAACGCTTGTAATTGGGCCCTGAGTATCAGCTGCCAAATATCTCCTGTTAGTTCTTAGCACTTTTTTCTATTACTATGCTAATACTATGCCATCCATGAATGTAAATGAGACTGGGTACGTTTGGCAGATTTTGTGCCTTCAGCAGGTCTGTCGCAGGAAAGTCTTGCTCACTTTTCATCTGAAGATCACTGACATAAGGCACACATGCATGTGTTGAGAAGAGTTTAGTGGGGTTTTTCATTGTATCCATACATTACTGAACTGCCATCAAACTTAGCAGAAATGGGAGCTTTGTCCCAGCTCTGCTGTCATTCCTCACAGCAGATGATGTGATCGAAGAACTTTACATGAAGAATTTATATGTTGAGACAAAAGACATACATGCATGACTATGTTGGCGTGTTTTTATTTTTAGGTAATGGTGTGTTCAGGTTAACAATCCAGTGTAGGATCTTTTGAAGTGCTCTATACATGTAGATGTCCATTAAAATTCTGATAGATGGCACAAATTTTTATTGGAGGAATGCTCTGGATTTCAACAAGTGTCTGCATCTCAATGAATTGGATTATTATTGAAAAGGTTTATTTATATAAATCAGTTGAATGTCCACTGCCTGTCCAATAAGAAATGATGCACTAATTATTGTTTGATCACCTTTAGCTTTTAGTAGATTGTGGCATTGTTTTTATTTTACATGGACAGTTAATTGACATTTAGTTGCTTATGGTGTAGTGAATTGACTTTTAAGAGAAGGGGAATACTGTACCGACCCCCTGCAGTGTGACATCACAGAAGCAACATCTCCCTGCTGGAGGGCAAAAAGCTGCTCACTGACAATGACTACCTTTGGTTTTAGTTGTCAAATTGGCAATATAACATGCTAAATCTTAAAGGAAAGGAGGTCACTTATGCTTGATTTACTTTAATAATCTTAACATGTAGATGTGAGGCAAGGCAATGACAAGAGGTGGACATCGAACCAGCAATGAATTGTTTTGCCCAAGAACACAACAACATGGGCGGACAGAGTGAGAATCGAACCAGCAACCCATCGACTGCAGCATGAACTCAGACATGGGACTGTGGATTAGATGACAGACACCCTAATCTTGGGATTTTAATAGCTCTGAGCCACAGCAGCTAAATTAATTAATGAATTAATCATTTACTAAGATATATACTCATATACTCTGCAACGTAATTCAGAAATAGTAAATGAGTATGTCAATGACAGGCAGGCAATAAATCAGTTTAAACTACACATGTATCTGAGCAATAAAACAAACTATCCATCAATCCATTGTACCAGTATAATACCATTCATGGATGAGATTTGAATGAAGTGCTCACTGGGCAAGCTTTTATCAGTCCCAATGTTAACAAGAACAGAATCATTCCTAAAAAAATATTTCTGTACAGTTAACAGACATAAATGTGACAGTTTTGACCGTAAAGAAATGACTAATAGTGATTTTAATTGGATTTTAGAGTACATAACTAACAAATGCCCCAAACAGTTATAGCATAATGCTAAAAGAAAGGTGAATCTGTTAGAAACTAAAAGACACAATGACCTTTAGAAAGCGTATGTTGCAACCATGAAGCAATGAAGAGTAACCTGCATAGCAAACCTCAGCTTAACCCTCATACAAAATCCAAACATCGCCAATGTGATCATGGATGATGGACAAGGAGGACATTATGGTAGACTTCTCAAGGTCTTGGCCATTAGGTAAGACCAAATCATCCACATTCCACATCTGTCCTTTATCTGGTGTTTTGAAGTCTTTGGACATTGTTTGGTTGTCTTTAACAACCTGCTGCACATTTTAGCCAAACATTTTCACTTTGATCTAAAAAAATCTAAAAAACAATGTTCTAGAAGTCTTTTATTTTGTTATTTGGTTCATACAAAATTCGATTGTTTTGTTTCTTCTCTAAGTATTACATGGTCCACTATTCAGGTAGAACAAGTATAAGAATCAGAAACTCCTTATTGATGTTGTGAGGAACAGTTGTGGAAAAAAACCCCGAAAGGTTTTTAGTCTGCTAACTGAAGCTTTAGCCAGCCCTCAGCAAACTTTAGGCTCTGCGTCCTTTTAACAATCCTGTAAGTCCTTTTTAAGGACATTCCAAGTTCATATTACGGGAGAGTCTACCTTGACCTGGACACATTCCTCAGTAATCCTGTCTGTGTCGATGCCTTTTTCTCCATCGTAGAAAGGATGTTCCCCCAGCAGAATCAGGGTATCTAAATCAGTGGGCTGGGGGGATATGCCTCTGATATCTGACTTATTTGAAGTGTTGATAGGTGAACAGCCATAAAAACTAAGTTAATAAGCAATTTAGATCTTTAAATCCTGCCCATGATGAAAGCTTAATAATATCAACATGGATTTACTGTCACATAAGCCTTTTAATCATTTTCTACTGTCAGCAGAGGACTAACAGAAAAACAAGCCTAATCCGTCTGATTGACATCCCCCACCAAATTGTCCAGGAAATAGTCTAGAAAATATGTCAACCAATTAATTAAGTCCATTTTTCTTCCTTTCAAGTTTTTTGTCTGGAATGCAGATGGTGAGAGTCAGAACTCACAGACAGCTGGATGTAGAACTGGGGTCAGTAAGTGGTCAATTGTGTAATCTTATGTTATTATATGACTCACAACCAGAGTTA